>NW_026706320.1:0-212757 GCF_029867415.1 Vicia villosa | reverse complement strand
ACCTTCGACTTCAGATGCCTCCACCATGTTGACATCCACTGGCTCACAGAGGCTAGCATCAGCAATGTTCAGAGGATTGGTATCGACCTTCATGTGACTCTTGGTCTTGTCAGCAAACTTCAACCTCCCATCTTTGATAGCATTTTGAATTAGATTCCTGAAAAGAAAACATTGTGAAGTTTTATGGCCTAAAAAACCATGATATTTGCAAAAACCTCTCTTCTTTCGTTGTTCTAATGGAGGAATTTTGGAATTTGGAGGCAGTATCATTTGGCCATCTTTTACTAGTAAATCAAATATCTCGTCACATTTGGTGATGTCGAATGTGTAAGTTTTCTTAGGGAACCTATCATTCTTATCGTTTTCTACTGGGTTTTTTCCATTTGCAGGGTTGAGTAATTTGCAGGCATAAGGTGGCACTTCTCTTAATTCAGCCACATCTATTTCGACTTCTTCAGGGTTGTATGAGTCGCTAAGAGACTCATCACCAGCGTCCTCTGCTTCGACATACGCTACCCTTTCCTTCTTATAGTTTTTATTTGCCCTAACCTTTTCTGCCTTCAAGCGTTCGACTTGTCGAACCCTATCTGCTAACTGGGCCATATCCCTAAGATACTGAGTATCTAATTTCTTTCTAATTGAATAATCTAAACCCCCCGCAGCCATTTCGACTAATTCATGTTCTGGGACAGTTGTGAAACATCTAGATTTCAACAGACGGAACTTATTCAAGTAATCATCAATTGGTTCTGTAAACTTCCTCTTAATACTAGCCAATTCCTTCAAACTTATCTTGGTTTGACCCATATAGAATTGTTCATGGAATAACCTTTCCAAGTATGCCCATGCATCTATCGATTTTGGTGGCAAAGTGGTGAACCAAATGAACGCATTCTTTGTTAGCGAACTAGGGAAGTATTTGATCCGTAAATCCTCGTTCCCTGCTAAATCCCCTGTTTCTGTCAAATATCTGGCAATATGTTCCACAGTTGACTCGCTAGTTTCGCCTGAAAACTTTGTAAACTTAGGTACCTTAGTGCCCCTAGGCAATTCTGTCTGCATAATGTAATCTGATATGGGGGACGTATAGTTTGGACGTCGAAGTCCAGTACTAAGGCCATTATTGGCCATAACCCTTTCTATCATGGCAGTTAGGTTATTTTCCGTAGCCAGATTTTCCCTTCTGACTCTCTGGACAATCTCTTCTGGATGTTCGTTCCTACCCACAGTCCTTAATCTGGGTCGCTCTTCTTCTTCCGTTTCCTGTCGAATGGGAACGGTTCTTTAATTCGAAGCCTCTAAATTAATCACTTGAGTTCCTTCGATCGTTTCTGTTCTTCGTGAGGGGCCTACATCCCTAGTGGCTGTCCTAAATGGGGGATCCACATCTTGTATACGCTCCAAAACAGGCCTCACTTCTTGACTCGAAGGCTGTTTGTCTTTTCTTCTAGGTGGTGGCACTCCCATGAAATCTGCCATTCGATTCATTTGAGATGATATCTTTTGGAAAGTCTCCACGTTTTCCCGATTTGTACTAGCAATATTCGTCGCTAGTGGGTTCAAAATTGAAGCCAACTCTTTGGCCAAAGCCCCTAACATATCATGGTTGCTTGCATCCATTTCTTGCCAGAATGCTGCTTGGTTATTTGTGGTAAACATGGGTATCTGGGTAGAAAAACTAGTGTTGTGTGCACTTCGACCCACTGAACCAACATTTGGCGAAAACGTCGCATTATTAGTTGTAGCATATGTAGGCCCAGCCCCTCGTACGCCTGTTCCATATGGGTATGGCATTCCGTATGGGTTATTTGGCCTCCATTCGAAAGCAGAGTTTGTGCCTTGACTAAACAAGTTATTTGCAGCATTTGTCGAGGAAAACGGTATATCCTCTGCGCTTGTGGATGAAGGTGCAGTGGTCGACACTGAAACTGGAACAGTCCCTAATGGTCCTGTAGTATTCTCAGGGATGGCCTGGGAATTATCTGCAGGTCTTGACCCATTTGGACCTGGTATATCCCGTGCTCCTTGAGTGGAAGTCGAATTTGCTGCGCCTGATCCTGAACCTTGTGGGGGATCTTGATCTCCCCCTGCACTGGTCGTGACGACCATTTTCTTGTTGTACCTTCGTTTGGGAATCGGTTGTGCACTGTTCGTTAACTTACCGTTCCTAAGGTTCATACAAGGTCTTGATATTTTCTAGACAAAAATAAAACAATTGATTAAAAACAATCTGGTTGACACAGTCCCACTGGGCGTGCCAATTTGTTTACGGTGATTTCCGATAAACAACCGCTAGTCCTCCAAACTATAAGTAAATATGATTTGGTTACTCGCAGGATCGACTAGATTGATCCTAGGACACATAGTCAAAAAGATTGTTATTAATGGTCGTTCGAACCATATTTATGATTTATCTTTGTCAATAAGAGTTTCTTCGAATAAAACAAGTAAACTTGATAGTGACTTTGTTATATGCAAGTATAACTTCAACAAAAGGGTAAGTAAAAATAAGACATGAAAAGAAAACTGTTTAAAGTGCAAAGAATCTAAAATTGCAGAAATATTAAATACTTCAAAAGTAACTGACATGAAAATAATAGTACAAGAATGTAAATGGCAAGAAGTAAATGAAATGCAATAATACTGAAAAGATATCTGAAAACGAAAAGGGAATACACATGTATTAAAATGGTGGTGTCATACGTACATTTCTCAGCGAACTCTTTCTCTTTAACACTTGATACTTGAGTAATATGTGATTGATTTGTACAAAATGAACACACAGAATCCTAACATTAAGACTCCTATTTATACTAATTTCGACCTTAACGGCCCTACGCTAATCTAATGCCACGTTTCTCATAAGAACTCCAGGGATGCCATCTGTTGTTAGACAGTTACGAAACCGTCTTCGAATTTCAAATCTTCCCGCCTAAGTCCTTCTTCGACGCGTAGCAGTGTATTTAACATTAAAACACTACGAAAACACGCTAATTAGTAATACTTTAACATATTTCATGAAATTTGCCTAAGTCTTCGAAGACATGCACTCCTATGAGCTTCAGTGTTCATCATCTCCGCTGTGACTTAGAAATCTTCACTCTCGAAGCATGGCCATCAGGAGCCATTTTCTTATCTTCAAACGATGGTCATCAGTAACCATCTCTTCTTCGAATTTTTATTCTTCGAAGAACCATATATTTGCAAAATGAAATCTTCAGCTAACAGTGTTATGTGCGCCTTTCCACTTGGAATTTTCTATCGGGCCTTGTGGGTAGCTCAAATCGTTTTCCCTCAAGCCATTGTTTCTATTTTGTAGAATGAACGCATTTTCATTCACACCTTCAGATCGACTATTAACTGAAGTAAGTGAAGAGTCTTGATTGGACGTCACTGGCATTGGGAACAGATACGATAAATGTCATTCTCTTGATGGTAATAATATCCTCTTTGTCATAGGATACTCAAGTAGTCTAAACATTTCAAGATGAGATTTTGATCGTTAATGGTGTGATTTGAGTCTCCTAATGTAATAGATTGCACGATGTTGATGTGTTTGATTCTTTGTTTCTTTCTCCTAGTATACCCCTATTAGGGTTTAGCATAATTATCCCAGTATATGTTCCCGAAATCATGAGGTATTGGAAATGATGAAGTGATTTATCTCAAACATATATACTATAATACAGATTTCGTGAGTCCCTTAAGCAAAACTTGGGGCGAGTCCATAAGTAAGCTTGAGGCGAGTTCCTCAAGTAAAATTGTGGCAATTTCTAAGGATAAGGAATCAACCATGCCCTAAACATGGGCCCTTTGGTGTATATTAAAAAAAATCAGACTCTATGACACCTCCTTAGGATATTTGAATTTGGTGGTTGTTTGCCCATTAATTTCAAGGTTTAAATGGCCCCGACTACACAAATTCATTGTTTTGAACCAGTCCCTCATGCGCTGCTTCAGGTGAGTCCCTCATGTGTTTCTTAGAGTTCCTTATAGGACAAAAAGGATACTTCGTTGAAGTTCAAGCATTTAATAGCCTTGTGAGTTGCAAGGATACTTCATTTAACTTCTAGCATTCAATTTGCATATATCTAACAATACTCAAACAAACGGGTACACATGTTTATGAAAAGGTGAGGCACCTTATTAAAAAACCCTGCACATGCAGCAGAAAAGAGGGTCTCCCTATTATTACAAACAAACCATGTTCTTAAAAGAAGTTCCACAATCGACAAGGTGAGACCTCACCTTATTCAATTAAATCTTCTAAGATAATTAATTAAAATTGTATTATATCCACCAACCCCTTTAAGCTTACTTTGGCATCCTTACCTGATAAATACACTCTCTCCTTGGACACTTTGGTCAATTCCTCCTTTTCAACTCATGTAGCGTGGGCACCTTACTTGGTGGCAATTTTTTCAAGAGGCATCATCTTCTTCTCTCTTCGAGATTCAACACCTAACATTTAATCTACAACATTCATTTCCTGCGTATCTGGATGCTTAGTGTGGGCAATATCCATAGTCACCTTATTTAACTTCAAACTATATTAATAGCAGCTCTAGGGCGCTCTCCTGATCACCTTGGACAACCCCAACACACCCGTTGGTAAGCAGGTACTTCATACAATGATATAACATCAATATAGCAACTCCCAAGATATTGAAGGTATACTGCACTATGATTATATTGTACGAGGAAAGGTTATCACAAGGTAAACTAACTTGATCATCTTTGCGTATGAGCCATGTTAAACTTACCTATATCATTCCATTTTATCAAAGCTATGATGCTTCAACTGTTACAGGGGAAGGACAAAAGAATTTTAACACGAGAAGTCCCTAGTTGGAATCCCCCCTTGACCATCTTTGCATTTTCATCCAGCCTGAACATGATTTTTAGGGTGATGTAGCCTTTTATCTGCATATGTTCAGCAAAAAAAGCCAACTAGTGATACTTGGAAAGCTCGAAGATCATATGGATCCTTCCCTGAGAACATGATCCCATACTCTAGAGATTATTTCAAGCCCAAATTGGAGCATACAGGTGAACCTTATACTATTATGATTTAGCGAGTATATCTCCCATGAGAGATGTTGGTTTCTCCTTCCCTAGTGAACCCTTCCTGCTATAATGTTGAGGGTATGGCGTATTGGTCTGTGTTTGTTTCTTCTTTGCTTATTTCCCTTCTTGGACCTAGGGCTTTCAGGGGGTCCCAATGTCGAGGTCTATATAAAACCTTGTTTTGCAGGTAATAGGTTTTTGTTTTGATGATGACAACTGTGAAGAACTGTAAAAGACCGGACAAGAAAGATAACATCAACATGATAACAACTGTGAGGAACAGAATAAGGTATTTAGCATGATAAATATGCAACATAATGTCAACTGTAAAAGATCAGAAAAGATAACATTCGACATAGTAAATATGCAATCATTAAGAAAGTCAACCAATGTACTTAAGCGGTTAAAGATGCAAGCCATGGGTTTGATAAAGGATTGATAAAGTTTTCAAATAAAACTTCAGACATTACAAAGGTTGTTTAGACAAAGGCAAACACACACATTATATCAAAAGTCTCAGGAGATCTTAAGCAAAGTGTCAACATAATGAATACATCAGACACAAGCTTAGGGAAATTATCCCAATTTAGTAAGTGAGTGAAACTTTTGTAAACGCAAAAGTCTTTCTTTATAGAAGTAGATGGCTATAAGCACACACACTTAAAATTTTTTTATCAAATGTTTTGAAAAGAATCAATCTTAAGAAGTATATATAGAAGTTGCATAGAAAGAGATGGGAGCATTCAAAAAGCCAAAAAATATTTCTTGACAGGATCTAATCTATTATATCAATCGATTAGATTGGCGCGTTTTTGAGGGAAAAGGAAATTCGAATACACTCAACCGATTAGAAACAAATACATATCACTTCTTACCTACTTTGGAACTCATAGTCATTGCCTTTAAATGATCTAATTGATTAATTTAATCGATTAGTAACTATCAATTTTTATTTAATGAGGTTTCCTCGTTTGAAAGATTTGAAGCCTATAAATAGAGGCCTCATTTGTCATTTCATTGCATCTAGACCTCATTTCTCTCTCTCTCTCTCTCTCTCTCTTTCTCTCTCTCTATATATATATATATATCTAAGTTTTTATTTTCACTTTCTCTCACTAGTTCTTATAGCCAAATTCTTTTGTAAGGAAAGATCTTTTGTGAGTGAGGTGTCTTTGTAATTCTGGATGGGTAGCATTGTATACATTCTTCAAGAATGTTGTTTATGCATCTTGGATTAACACAATCCATTTAGGGATAAAAATATGTGGTTGGAAGTTAAACCTATTAAAAACTTTGGTTGGGGATTTTGTGATCAGTTCCTGATATTTAGTTAGGTTGAAGATCGTTAATATTGTTGAACTTCCCTTAAGGTTATTATAAAGCCTTGTTCACTTGAAGGACGAAGTTCTTCAATATTGATGAACTTACCATTAGGTTCATGGTTAGCCCGTAAAAACCATATGTTAGAAGATCAACCTGTTAAAATCTCAAGAGGTTATTGGTTATCCTGTGAAACAAAATTGAGCTCAGATATTTTATGGAGAGAAGTCTTACCGCTTCAATCTACCACTGAGAAGTAAGCTTGGACACTTTAGTCTCAACATTTCAATGGAGAAGACACAAACGATCATATCTTTCGTCTTGTATTATCATGATCGTAGGACAACCAACATATCCTTGTATAAGAGGGTTCGTGAACTTCACATACTGAAAGCTCTCAAGCATTTGATGGAAACTATCAAGTTCGATTCTTGGAGATAGGACTATGTCCTTTTGATTTGACTGAACCTCTATAATTCTCGGTGTTTTTCCTCTTCCCTTAAACTCTAATTTCCGCATTTTATTTCAATATTTATTTTCCACTTCTTAGGTATAGAAAAATGTTTTTCTAACTCCGATTTTAATCTCGAAAAGTTTTCAAAGTTTTTAAAACCATATTTTTCCAAACCACCCAATTCACCCCCCTCTTGTGTGTGAAGTCTCAAGTCAATAGTCTACAGTCACCCGATGGTTGGTGGGAGCCGCCTCAAACGTATTTCTTTAGGGTGAGCCTCTTGAATGAGCTATTCAATCTCTTTCTTCAATTGGTAACTGTCTTCTATGTGGTAACCCTTGACCCTATCATATTTACACCATCTGATGGGCTCAAGTCCCATAATTTCATACTTGGGGGACTACGAAGGAGGAATATAGTGGGTACATAGGACTTCACGTCAGATCTATTCACGACAAATGTTCAAGGGCGTGAAGTTCTCAATAGGTTTTGTGCTACACTTGAAAGTCTCCATGTAAATGAAAAGCAAGGTGTAATGGCTTTTGCATTAGTGATGTAATGAGTCGAGATTTCTAGACACCCACTCTTAGGTGAGGGATTCATTGATGTGCCCGACCCTCAATCCATCTTGGAAGGTTCCTATGAATATCTCCTGATTTAGGTGAATGACCTTGATAGTCACCTCGTTGAAATGGGAGAGATACTCCTTTAAGTATTCTGAAGGCCCCTAGCGAACTTTGAACAGGCCGGTGGTGGACATCATCCTGTATTTGCGCGCCAAAAATTGGTGGACCAACTTTTTCACTAAGTCTTGATAGCTAGTAAGTGAGAGGCGCGATAGGTTTTA
The DNA here is from genome assembly GCF_029867415.1 of Vicia villosa. Lineage (NCBI taxonomy): Eukaryota > Viridiplantae > Streptophyta > Magnoliopsida > Fabales > Fabaceae > Vicia > Vicia villosa. The sequence goes on along the minus strand of NW_026706320.1, from coordinate 205,069 downwards.
TACCACCTCAATATGGTGTCCCTAAAGGTGTTTAAAAGGATTTTACACTTCAAAGAGTTTAAGGCTTCAATGATAGCCATCTGCGTGTTAATGGAGGCGAAATGTTCTTAGAGATCACTTCTTCCATCAAACTTTGTGAATGAAGGCGGTATGAAGCTTTCCGGTACAAGGGCTCCCCAAATCTCATTAAAGAAAGGTTAGGGATCCATAATTTTTGTCTCATCAGTAGGTTAAAGAAATTATCCTCCAAAGTTTGGTTATGGAGAGAAATCTTCCATAACGATGCACATCTCTGTTATAGCCTACCGATCGTCGCGAGAGCTGCTGTTGGCCAAAGTAGTTGCTCTCCAATTCACCATACTAGAGAAGATGACGAAGACAAGTAGTGAATTTGTTGTTGATTACCAGTGTGGCCCATGTTATTTTTATAGGACTCCACAGCGGGTGTCAATTATAATTTGTAAAAAAGTACAATGATGGATAACCACTAGTTCTGTAGGGTTGTATGAGGTTTAGGGTTTATGGTGTATTTTCAGCTTGCCCAATGTAAAGGTTGTGGATAGCTCCTATATGTATTTATGAGGGAATTTTTATGATCTCTCTACGATTCTTAAATCGGGCTATATATATATATATATGTACTTTTGACTTAGGATGAAGAGTTGAGAGTTGATTCTCTAGCCCCCAAAATGTGGAATGGAAGGGACAAATTCTCCTCCCATGATGTAAGGATCATTTACTCCTCCTTTGTCTGATTCCCATGATCGTTATTCCTCATATGTGATGAGTGGTGAGAATCGTGGGTTTCGACCAAGGCCTTATCGGGTGGTCCAACCCAGTAATGCAACCTATAGCTCCACTTTAAGAGGTTATTGCTTTTGTGCAGGAGCTCGCCCGATATTGATGTGTCTTATTCTTTGTTGCTTTATCATGGGATACCCCTATTAGGGCCAACAAAATTATTCCAATCCAGATGTTATTTGTATTTATTTCTTCTTTTTTGTATTGATAGAATCCCTTATAATGGAGAACATCCAACCCCTAATACAGAAGGCAATAGGGGACAACTCCTTGATGTGAGTAGACCAGAGACTTTGAATATTTCCTCTTCCTTTGCTGATGGGGCCAAATTGAACCGTACTTTTATGATAGTGGGACCTTTTAAAGATTAGAGGGATGGGTGATCCCCCATAAGAAAGACAAGAGAATATGTAACAAATATGATAGGTGTGTTGTTCCTTTTCATAAATGCCTAATTTTCTTGATAAGTTTTTGTCTCCCCTTCATTGATTTTGAGGTTGGTATGCATAACCATTTATTAGTCACTTTTTCGCAATTGCATCAGTTATGTCGGGCCTGTAACACCCCTTTTCTAACCCCAAATATATCATACAATCAAACAGAGTAAGCATGCATAAAGGAAAAGGGCGCCACATGTTGATTTTCACCAAAATGAAAATCCCAAAATAACATACATACAACATCCATAATGTAACACCCGTATAATTTTAATATTAATTTAATTTGGAATATTGTATTAATAATTAGAATTATTAAGGATTTTGTGAAAATAATGGCTTATGGCAATTGGGTCATGTGAGACATAGTAAAAGAGGGGGTGTGATATAGGAAGGCCCTTTACTAATTTTATTATTATTTTCATAAAATAATTAGAATTGGGAAGGAAAGATTAGAACGTGAAAATAGAGAAGTTGGAACACGAAGAACGTGAAAGAGGAACAAAGAGGAAGAGACCAAAGATCAAGAATTTGGCTAAGGTAAGGGGGGACTCTTCCAATTATCATCTCTTATTGTGATTATAGATGAATAGTGTGTGAATAGTTGTGTTGTTGAGTCAATTCTGTATGTATGTCAGAGTTAGGTTTTGGGTCCTAAGAATTGGTTTAGATTTTGGGATTTTGATGTGTAGATTGATAGGTGATGATAGATTAATCTGTATTGAATGAACCCTGTGAATGAAAACGTAGAATTGGACTGTTTTAGACTCAAAATCGTGAACTGGTATGAGTAGAAACGAGTGAGAATTGGACTGTTACGTAAATTGCAGAATTCTGGGCATTTTCTGGTTTTTCGCGTATGGAACAGTGTCATACGCGTATGGGATGGAGTCATACGCGTATGAGGGACATTCCCCAAGGGCTATACGCGTATGATACGCAGTTGCCCTATTCCAAAATACACTGTACTGGCTATTTGCGTATGAGGAGCGTATGAGGATGCTCATACGCGTTTAGGAATTTTTCAAGAGGAAATTTATTCTGGTGATACGCGTATGGCAGGATTGATACGCGTATGAGGTTGTTTTGAGGCCATTTTTACTCTGATGAAATGCGTATGGTACGCGTATGAGGGACGGTGATACGCGTATGGACGCGTATGGACTTGATGATACGCGTATGGCTTCTGTATGTTAACATTTCTGTTTTGTGATTTTTCTGGAAAGTTCTATGATGCGTAACTTTCGATCTGTAGGCCTGTTTTGTGTACTGTTTGAGAATGAGTAGACCTTGTGATGTGATTTTGTGGTTTACTGATAATTGATTGTAATGAATGATGTTAATGTATATATGAACATGCTTAATAATGATGATGATGATGATGATGATGATGATGAAATGAGTATAGATGATGCTACTCATAGAATGGAGATGATGGAAGTATGTTATATATATGTTTGCATGCATTCATAAGCATTAATGAGGACTGAATCCTGGATGATGAGAGGATTCAGTGAATGGCAGAATTTCCATTGTGTGGAATTTGTGCTGGCAGGGCCGTATCTAGATGACGATAGATCGGTCGGTGGGTGATTCCCATTGATGATGTTGGTACCACATGCATAGAGTCAGTTGCATTCATTTGCATGGATTTGATAACATGACTATATGTATACTCTTGTATTGTTTTGATGGTATGTGTGTATGTTGATGGATGATCTGGATATAGATGAGTTGGGTGAATAATATAACTGTTGATGTACTGTTATTTATAATGCAATAATATTTGTTAATTGCGAATGAGACTCACCCTTACACTATATTTTTCAGATTGAGGATAGCGGCTTCGACTCGGTGAGGATTAGCTCATGAGTCAATGTGTCAGTTAGCGTCGGGTCATGCTCTGATAAGTGTAACACTGGGGGACGCTATTTTTAGTTTATGACATTAACTCTGTTTTATTTATCTTGTTTGAAGATTAAAGCATTGATGATGTAATGCTGGTTTGATGACTTATTCCGCTGTGTAAACATGAGATAGTTTATTTATGAGTTATGTTAAAATGTTTCTTCAGTGAATGCATGACTTATGACCGATGCGGTTTATTTTATTTATTAATTGTGATGCCCTTGAGCGTGTTACTCTGATTTAATTTGATTAATTGCCGCGGGGTTTAGAAGGGTGTTACACATAATACGCAAAGATCATATTGTAACACAAATGTAATCTCATGTTCTCATACATTATGCATAAATGCTTGCGGAAAAAAAATTCGAATTGCTATTAAAGATTTCAATGAATATATCCCATACTATATTCATCTACCAAATTCAAATAACATCAATATCTTTGTTACTTGAAAATTACAATTCTAGGCTACAACGACCTTTGAAGCAACACATCCAAAAGTTATCACATACATCCAATATTCAATAAAACATAGAAAATAGCAATATTCAAACATGAACATAAGTCTAAGAAAATCCCCCAAGTGTTACATGATCAGAGCATATGACTCTCTACCTAATCAAAACGAAACCTCGGAGCTCTCCGGCTAAGCCACGAATCAAGCAACTACTCTTCTGAACCTGTACGTTACCAACCAAGGGTAACATTCAAACAGAAGGGTGATAATTAAAATTATCAATAGAAAATATAATAATGGGAAATGCAACATAAATAAGCATACATTTCACAATTCTTCACTTTTCTCAAAACATGCATTTATCTCCAATATAAAGTTAACATGTTCAATAAAATTAAGCATCACAATTAATTCACAACCTCATATATTGATGATTTACATATATACGCATATATCACTCATACATATATATACTTCACATTTCACATCAAATATGTATTAATCACATATATTTCCTTCTCATCACATTCCCTAATTCATATCAAATGATTCATCATTCCACATATATGCTTATCAATCAAATTCACATCCACACATTCATACCACATAATCACACATAACAACATTTCACACCGACACGTGCGAGTGTGACTTTATGCGATATGCATGTGGATCCCCCCGTTATCATTTCCGGTCATGCCGATTGTCATTCTCTCTAGACTAGATAACCACCTCAAAGCCACATACTCGTTAAGCTTTCAAACCCCATACTCGTTAGGTTTGGGACAAGTAAATAACCTTCGCGAGATTACCCAACATTGCCACTTTCAATGACTCATGCTTGTGTACATGTGCAACAAAACAAGACTCATGCATTTAAGACGATCTCTATATCTCTTAAACTACACAATCACATCTTTCCAACTTTGCACATCATTACACAACATGACATTCCACCAATATCAAACATCAATTAGCATTTAGAAATCAATCACATAATTCACGGCTATCATATCACATAATGCATCCATGAACATTGATCATGCACAATTCATCCATAACATACACATAGGTAAATGTTATTCCCAATTATCATCATAATTAATCAAACAAGTGCCAATCCATTCTATATGCTTCAATATAGAATGGATTGGCACTTGTTTGATTAATTATTTAAGATTCAATATGCTTCAAACGGCACCTAAAAAGGAGTTACGGATCAAAAGTTATGACATTTCAAAGTTTGGAAAATTTTGCATACAGCAGGGTCCGCTCAGCGGACCTCCAGCGGAGCCAGGAAGAAACTTTCATTTTCGCAGCTTCGCTCAGCGGAGCAGCTCCACTTAGCGGGGCCTGCAATTTTCAGAAAAACACAGCAAAACTCAGAACTGCGAAAATCACATCCTACCACTCCAAATCACTTCCAAACATCAATAAACATCAAATACAACCAGTATTAATCATTATTGAACAACATATATTATTAAAATCATGTTTAATCATGTAAATCCATAGAAATAGCATAGAAATTAGGGTTCATACATTTCTCATGAAATAGCAAATAATGAATAGATTCACACAACACATGCATTACCCAATCATAGATTTTACAAGAACTTGTATTCAAACCCTTACCTCTAACTCTTAATCCATCCTCTTCAAGAATCTACAAATTCCTTCTTCTTCTTTTCTATGTTCTTCTTCTCTTCTTTCTATCTTTTTCCTCTTTTCTTTCTAATTAGGTTATGACATAACATTCTCTCCTAATTCTCATTATTTCATTGGGCTTAACCCACCTAATACTCTTTCTCACTCAACTAAGCCCATTTAACTAATTTCTAATAAAATTCTACCATTTATTAATTAGCTAAATAACATATTACCACCCAATTAAATAATTATCACTCAAACAATAATTAAATAAAATACACAAACAATTATCAAATATCAAATAATCCTAATTAATTAAATCTAATAAAAATAGGGTGTTATAGGGCCTACATCAAAATATTTCAGTATTGGTGTAAGTTTAAGAATGGAGTATCGTCCGTGAAATTTTTCTTCCATATCTTTAGGGCTCAACACAACTATGCCGACTTAGCACGAGGTTAAGGCCAAATATCTCTCTGGCTGTGTACCAAGATGTTTGACGTTTATTCGAATAATGTGAAGTATTTCTAGGACCGACACTGTAACACCCCCAATTATATACTAAACAAATAAGGCATACATTTGCGTAAATCAGAGTAAAGAAGCATGCATCTCACGAGGGAGTTACACATATTTCAAAATAAAACAACATTTTATCTTTAAACATGCAATGGTCATTTCCAAATAACACGGGATTTAAAATAACATGCAAAACCACAGCAGAATAATCATCTCATCAATTAAATGGTAAAATCGGATGATTCCCATACATCATCCACCATGTATCAACATCTCGGCTCAAGGCCACACATTAACAAAATAACATATTCAAATACGAATACAAATATCTCATAACATCGAGTCATAAAAACATAAAACCCAAATCCCATGTGTTACATATGACCAGAGCACGAGTGACTATTTAGTCACAACACTCTACAAGAGATCTAAATCCCTAAGCTAAGCCTCCTTCGAAGCACCACTATCCTCGAAAACCTGCGCGTTACCAACAAAGGATAACATTCAAAAAGAAGGGTGAGAATTCAACTTCTTATAGATAAACATAATATGGGAAATGTAAAACACAACAAGAATACATTTCAAGAATTCATCACTCTTCACCTAAGCATACATCATATGCAATTAATCAAGATTCACATGTTCATGTCATACGACCTAGCTCATTCAATTCCACATAATCAAACATGATTACTAAACAATGTACATAATTATATTTCACCAACATATAGATTCTAAGTACATGTAATTTCACATCTACATCACATATGTTTCAATCACATATATCACAATCATCACACAACAATCATTCATATCAAATGAATCACCAAATTCACTTATCACATCTCATACACACATAAAAATCACATAATTGCATATATTCAAACATCACATAACACCAATGTGACTCAATGCAAGACATGTGACTCTATGCATGTGGTACCCTATGTGAACCCAATGTTTCACCGCTTTCCGATTCAATATCTAGAATCCAAGCCATGCTTCCGATACGGGCAAGATCAAAGCCACTACTCCTATTTCCAATTAAGGATCAATGTCTATCTTGTGAACCCAAAGTTTCACCACCTTTATTTCCAACCAAGGATCAAGGTCAACCAGGTGAACCCAAGTTTCACCACCTTTATTTCCAATCAAGGATCAAGGTCAACCATGTGAACCCAAGTTTCACTGCTTGTATTTCAAAGCCAACCATGAATGCATGTACAATTATCTCAACACATATGCAATTAAGATTATTCACACAAATCTTAACATACCGCATACATCAATAATTCACACATTGAATTATCTCCAATCGTACAAGATTCACACAACAAAATAACAATTGCAACAAGGCATAACAACCATCATATATCCAATCACACACATCATGAATATATCTACACAAAGTGTTCCAACAATTGTTATTCATCACATACCAAAACACAACGCACATAAGACAATTACACGTTATTCAAATCTAGCATTATCATTACTCAATCCACATATCAATACATACACATTTAAATGATCATTATCTACAAGATACACTCCAATAGTATATGTATATATATTCCTCTCAACATATCATGGATATCACGTTCACTTAACACATCTATGAATATTAGTCACAAGTCATTAATTCATAATACACACATAAGTAATCACATGTTATCCATATATTAATATCAAAATTAAACCACTCAACATCAACCAACTCTATATTATCATATCGATAATCTCATTAGCTTCCTAACGCTTTGAACGGTGCATAAAACGGAGTTACGGGTCAAAAGTTATGGTCTTTACAAAAAGCTGCCAAAAATGGAAATCTGCAGGTCAACGCAAAGGATTCATAGGTCGACGCATAGATGTTTTCCACCCCTCTCGAGTTAGCTCAGGGTGACTCATGATTCGATGCAAAGGATTCTATAGGTCGACTCACAGAATCTATAAGTCGACTCATGCTGAAGGAAAATGGATTTTCTGCCGTTTTGGGCTGCTCAAGTCGACTCATGCCTCTGTGTAGGTCGACCTACACTGCATAAAACTCAGAAAATCACTATTTTTCTTTCTCATTCCCCTCATACAACAACTACTAACCCATACACAATCCATACATCAATTGAAAGCAAATTTAGCATACATATAATGTTCCTAAACATATTTCTAACCATGGGTCATTCATACAACACATTGAACATGAACAAATCAAAAAATCCAATTGATTTCTCATAAACCCTAACATTTTCTACATTCATGAAATTTAAAAATAGAAAACATACACAATATTACCCAATCATATAGACCTATAAGAACTTGGATCCTAACCCTTACCTCTATTCAAACTCCTCAATCGGGATTTCACTGCAAGTATACAACTTAGTCGTTAAGTTTTAAAAGATTATCGAACCCACAAGGACTGAGGGTCAAATATTGCGGGTTTTCGTTGCTAATGGCAGCTAAGGCTATCGATTTGTTATTGATTATGAAACGGGAAATTAAATTTGGTTTTAATTGAATAATGAGAATTGATATACCAGTGTGCTTTCATCGACCATCGAGTTAATAATCTTATGCATAATTCGATCCGTAAAATATTTTCAGAATAAGTTATTTAAATTAAAAATCTTCGCCTCACGCCTTCGCGTCTATTGACTCTAATTATACTGACAGTTCTAATATATTTGCTTTCGCTAAATTATCACAAACCGAAAATACTTTTTGAAATTTAAATAAAATACAATCAACTCTAAAGCGCTTTCGCTGTATTTAAAGCTGATGTTTAATTTCCACTATCCGGTAAAAGCCTCAAACTGTCGTTATCTTAATTTTGTACCTTAACTAAATTTCTATTATCTTTAATAAAAATCCTTTTAACAGTTAATTTAGAAATCAGGACCAGAAAATGATTTTAGTATAGTTTTATGCAATCAGTGATTATTAATTCATCCGGTTAATGGTTAGCACACCGGTATAAAGTAATTAGCCGGACATAATATTAATAATAGTTCCAGAATAAAAACAATAAACAGACATATATTCAAGCATGATATCAGATACGAATATTAATGACAGAAGCATATAAATAAAAAAACCTGGAATTAAATTGAAGTACCAGACACTTGTTCTTCTTGAATACAGACTAAATGCAGAAACTGGAACTTTGAAACGAACAGTAAATTTCCTAAATCTAATACTAAATTCTGAAGCTTGAAATAAAAATCAAATGCACTTAATTTCCGGTGTAGAAATTAAGTGCTTAAACGGTGCAGGAATTTGAAACAGGAACGGAAATTAAACTTAAATCTGGGAACTAATTGCAGCAAATTAAAATGAAGATGAAAACTAGGTTATTACTCTTGAATAGGTAAAATTCTCCGACCCCCTCTTTCTGTTCCTCTTTGCCTTTTATAATAGAATACTTGGACGGTTGATGGAGAAAATTCCGGAGCAGTCCGTTCTTTTGCTGAAGAATTGGTAACTTGGATTTGATGGAGATTCTTGCGAAGTGGAGAGAAAAACTTGCGCAAGTGGTAGACTGTGGGCAAGTGGAAAACGTGATCTGCACAGCTTGTGAAAGTGGGCTTAAATTAGAGACTGGGGGCGGGGGCCCTTAAAGTGGTATGGGCATCCCCTTTTTGTTTCTTTCTCTGGAAGCTGGTGAGTGAGGATGGGGGCCCTAATAGTGCTATGGGCGCCCCCCTTTGCTTTTTTTCTTCTTCTATTACTTCGGAACAACTCAGTGGGGGTGAGGGCCCCAATATTGCTATGGGCGCCCCCCTTCCTTCTTTCATTTTCTTATTTTCTTTTTCCTTTTTTTCTTGGCAACGTTGAATGGAGAGTGGGGGTGAGGGCCCCATAAGTGGTATGGGCGCCCCCCCTCACACACACACACACACACATATATATATATATATATATATATATATATATATATATATATATATATATATATATATATTATTTTTTTTTCTTCTTCCACTTTCCTTATTTGGGTCTTGGGCTTTCAAATGCGGTCTTTTATTTTTCTTCACTTCTTCAGACAATTCCTCGAAAAATGTCATGATTTTCTTCTTTTAGTCGAACTCGGGATAATTTTAATACCTGAAATAAAGTGAGAAAATACCAGCGTAATATCGAAATAATATAATATAAATGATCTAAAATGCAGATATAATCTATGTTAATCGAATCAAATATACGTTATGTTTTCACGTTATCAAACTCCCCTATACTTGAACCTTTGCTTGTTCTCAAGCAAATAATTATTTAAAACAGTGGGACAGTATAAATTAAATGCAAACTCATCACTCGAGTCATACTCGGTTACGACAAGTTTTTCATCAAGACACTATGAGATCAATTTCAACACTAAAAATACGGTAACGACACTAGACAACTTCCCCATATGCATGCCAATCCGAGTCATGCTATCATAGCTCAACCTTATCCTTTTTGCTTAGTTCACCCATTTTCGTTCGCGCGCAATCACATTAAGCCCATTATCTTAACACGCACATAGTAGAGTAGTCGGTTAGTGACTATGATCCTTTACCATAGAGTTCTGGCACAATTACGTGGTATACTCCTTTTCTTTACTCAATTGCGGGTTGTGGGGGATCAAACCTTAGCTTGCCCTACCAAGTTCGGTACCAGATAACTCCGAACCAACCAACAATAAGTTTATAAATATTTTAGGCTTTGTACCCTTTGGGCTAAATGACAGGGTAAGGATCACCTAACTTAGTTAGTACATTTACTATAATATTATTTTCACATATTATAAGGATCATTCACTTATATTCATCGACTCTCTACGTAGTTTGTGTTCAAGACGGTGCCGACTGCTAGATAAACTACTCAGGGTTACTTGAAGCTAAAGTTTGGTTTTGGTATAACAGGTACCCAAATCGGTCTTTGCAAACTTGGAGTTTCAAGAGTGTCGAGACAGTAGTAATATTGTCTCAATTTTTACTCATGTGCCTAATATTTCTTAAAAATAAGTAACCTTCGTACTATCGGGCGTGTCGAGTTAAGCATTTAATTTCGTGAAAAAATTTGTTATGGCTCAAGATTTTGGAGAATTTAAATAAGTGTAGGAAACCTATAAACGTACGATTTAATTAACATAGTTATTTTATTGAAATGGAAATTTTTGCGACATGGAAGATAAAATAAGAAATAAAAATAAAAAGAAGGAAAGATCTTCCCCCGTACTTAAAACATGCATTGTCCTCAATGCAATAAGGTAGAAAGGAAAAAAAAACTTTACTCCTCATTTTGTTCATTGGTCCTTCCTCGCCCTCTTGTTCTAACCCTCCTACGCCTACCAGAGCTAGTTTGTTCGTCAGTTTATTGGGTGTAGTTGTGAGCATCATCCACACGAACAGACAAAGCTTGCATATCAGAATTTAGTCTTCCTATGCGGGTAGACATCAGTTGGTGGTCTTGGTAATTCTGATTCTCGAACCGTTGAAACATTTGCATCATCTCGTTATGCCTTTGCATAGCTAAGACATTTTGATCTAAGATGGCATCGTAGAGGGAGTTCATGGTAATTAGCGGTCTAAGCGGGGGAGGAGGGAAAGGACGAGGGTTTTCAGGAGTTTGTTCCTGTCCTTCAGGAGGGGAAGGTGCATCGAGGTTAAAACGCCAACGGACCATTTGTCTTACATCAATCTTTTCAGGACAAGGGAGAATGATACTTTCAATTTTTCGCTTATTCACAACCAGATTAAACCTACCATCTGGTCTTGGGAGACTAAGTGAGAGTCTCGGCAGTAGGCGAGGTCGAGAGTTTGTGCGGGTAGGGCTAGGTGGGAAATGGTTGCTAGCTCGTAATTCAGACCCAAGGCAATAGCTATTGAAGTGATTAAACCACCAAATATGAAAGAAATGGATCCTTTCGTCTGCGCAGTAGTTTGCAGGTGGTCAAGGAAGAATGGACCGGCGTTGACTCGTGTGCTTGAAAGGGCACACATTAGAAAGAACATGTCGGTTTGATTTACTTTGTGGTTATTTGTTCGTCCAAAGATGGTATTTGCTAGAATGCGATGGAAATAGCGGATGGCGGGGTTTTGGATATGTGAAGCATAAAGATCTTTCCAGCCTTCCGTCCCTTCTCCAGATAAATTTAACCAAAGCCTAAATCTTACTTCCTCCCACGAACCACTAGGTGTATCAATCTTGCAGAAGGCATTTTCCCCTCGTGTGAATTGTAGTAATTCAGCAAGACGGTCTTGCTCCAATGAATATTCTTGGTTGAACATTCTGAACGTGGCGGTCCTTGAGGTGTATGGGTCGTCTGATGGAGTCTCATATTTGAAGGAACTAATGAATTCAAGCACCAGGGGCTCATAAGTCGGATCATTTCTGGTGCAAAAATGGGATATACCCACATTGTTTAGCATCCATTGGACACTCTCAAGAAGTCCTAATGTGTGTAGGCAGTTGACATCTGCATATTTTGTGGCGACAACGGAACATTGGTAGAAGCTCTTATATTTCGCACATTGCTCGCCATTGTCGTCGGTTCGAAAGGAAATACTTGAAAGGTCAGGTGATGATGGTCTGGTTGTTCGAACTTGCCTTGCTCGGAGTTGGCTCATGGTGATTTAGTTTAACAAGGTAGTATTTGAGGGATAAGAATTTGTGATGGTAAAGGACGTGGTAGAATGAATGTGAAGGTGTAGGAATTTTATATAGTGATTTGGAGTTTAAGGAGATGAAGGGGTGGTGGTTAATGGAAATTATAAGTATGTTGGATGAAGAAAAAGAAGGAGAAAGGTTGAGATTTGTATTGATGAAGGAAGTGTAGAGAAAAGTAGAATGAGTGAGTGGTGGAGTGATGGGTGAAAATTAAAGAATGGGTGGGGAAGAGAGAAAGAAAACGTGTGGGAGAGTAAATGAGGAAAAAAAATTAATGTGAAGTAAATATTTGTTGAGAGGAATAAATGTGTGGTGAATGCATGTGATATTATTTGATAGCATTGTTGACCAAAATAGTAGGTGTGGTCCAATAATGCATGCATGCATGGAAATAAAGCCTGTGATGGTAGCAGAAAAATGGTTCACGTGTGTAACACGGTGAACTGACTTTTTAATAATCGGAATGTACGGTAAGCAAGAGTCGCCACCGACTTTTATTTTATCCAAACAAATTCAGAAAGGCAAAAAGAAACAGAAAAAAACCTTTTAAAAGAAATCTAAGTTCGGGGGGTAATTTATGCAAAGGGAAGGTGTAAGGCACCCTTTGCATCCATGGTTTTCCATGGGCTCTTAATTGCTTTGCTTGCTCGTTTGTTTAGAAAATGTAGATGAAAGAGATAGGGACTTTAGCTTGTGAATAAGCGTTGCCCTTTTGAAAAATTATGAGAAAGAATATAATAAAAAGGTTTGAGCATTGCAAGGCAATTAGGGGCAATTACCTTAAACTCAGATGATAGGTCTCTTTTTAGCCTTTCAGAATGAAAGGGTCTATCCTTGCCATAAGAGGGCAGGAAGCCTTTCGTTTGGAGGTTGAAGGGTCGTCGAAGCATCCTTTGCCATAAGACTGTCCCATGCCATAGAAGGGCAGGTAGTCTAAGGCAAGGATCAAAATAAGCCATTTCGTAGGCAGCCAGAAGATACCTCAGCCTTTTTCCGTAGGCAACATCCGAGGGTCGAGGTCATGTTAGTGTACCGAAGGCAGCATCATTAGGGTCGTGACCTTTTTATCGAGGCAACATGGCTGAGGTATCCTCGAATTCGAGGGACGAGGCTTATTCTGCAAAAACACAAAGGCAACAGGCAACAGGCAACAGGCAACAGAGAGGGTTACCCAAAAAGCGTGCGTGTGTGCACCAATCATGTGATTCAATTCAGATTATATTATCTTGTGTTTAGTTATTCTAATTGATTCAGAGTTGCACTCCCTAAATTACTAACCACGCAGTACATAATAATATAAAGCAATAAAGGGAAGGGGGAAAATGAAACCAGCGAAGGAGAGGGGATTTGTAACCAGCGGATATAAAATAATAGGTCTGAACAAGTAATAATTAAATAGGGTCGAGGTTTTAGGGTTACCGACTATTCGAGCTTTGGCAATTGGCGAACCCTGGAAAGAAAGAAACATGGCAAACAATAAAAAAAGAGGGGTGAGTGCATTGTCGAGTTCGAAAGCAAACTTCATTAACCACAAAGAAAATAGAATAATAAATTAAAAGTAGAAATAGAGATAAGGTACTTAGCTTGGCATTTGCCTGACAGGGTTGAGGGCAAGGTTTTGCCTGAAGCATTGACTCTGAACATTGAGAACTTTCGAATTTGATCTGAGATGGTTAGCGGTCGGAGGACGTCTCGGAGGTAACCCTAAAAAATGGCAAAGGCAGACCATAGGTGAATGTATGCATAGTTCAAGAAATATAAGGGCAAACCCTAAAATCAAAGGAAACAAAATAGACTTTGAAATAAATTAATACTTAACTTTCTATTTTGAAGGCGCGTAGTCGGAAGGCGCTTTAAGAGTAAACCTGAAAAGGCACAGAAGAAGAAGATTTTCAGTGTATGGCATGATCTTCACGAACCCTAATTAGGATACGAATTAAATAAGAAAGTGCAAATGATTTAAATTAATTATTGGTCTTGCGACCTAATTAATTTAATCGGGATCAGAAAGTTAAATTGAGAATAAAAAATAATTTTTATGAAATTTTTGGATTTTAAATATAATAATTACAATTTTAAGATTTAAAGGTAAATTAAAATAAATAAATAAAGTTATTAAACAAGTATATATGAATTTATCAATTTAAATAAATAAATAAATAAATTAAATAATAAAATAAACATATAAAAGATTTTTATAAAAATTTTCTATAATTTTTATATAGTTTTTATATATAAAAATAAATTTAATAAAAAAAAAACAAAGTATATATATATTAAAAAACGTGGCTGTGTAATAAGAAAATAAAAAAAAAATTGGGAACTTAACTGAGCGATCCAGTGTGGCTCACCCAAGGAGGTCCATGGTGCGCCTGTGCTTTTAAACGCGTTGGATGAGATAAGGCTAAGATCTGACGGCTGTAGAGCGATGGCACACGGTATGATGGTACATCATGAAGCGCCGGATCCCAGGGACATCCCTAAGCACGCGCGCGCCAAACTGGTTCAAACCAGCCAATCGGATGATGACAGCTCATCGTCTTCTCCATTCCAAACCTGCAACTCACCTTTTACACCGCTTCTGCAGGCGCGCTATAATAGGTCCTGGTTTTCTACACCCGCGAAAATCATAGCATACCCAAAACAAAGCAAAAATTTGGCGCGACCATACCTTTACGATCGTCCAGACACGACGAAGCTCATAGCAACCCCAATCGGCCCTGATTTTGCTTAGAACGAAAACCCCCAATTTAAAGTTTAAAACCCTAACATGGCATATCGCTCATAACAACATAATAACGTCCATACTTTTCCAGAATCGATTAACAAATCAGGCCAATCAGGAATACGCAATTTAAATTGAATTATGATGCATGCTTTAGGGAGATCGAAAGAATATTAGGAGAGTACATACCGTGAGCAATTTGGGACGGTTCTGAATGTGTTTTCTCGCGTGTGAGTGATGGGATCGACTCAGTGATGTCCAGGGAACACGTAGAAACGCTTAGAACAGGTTGAATTGCCTTGTACCTCCAATTTGAATTTGAGATTTTCTTTGTTTTTTGAAGCTCGGATTAGGTCTTCCAATGGCCGAATCCCTCTCAATTTTTGGGATATAGAGGTGTTCTAGGACTTTTTAGAAACCTTAGGGAGTCTTCTAACCAGTGTCTTTGGTTTCATATCAAAATGATTTTCCATGCTTATTTTATGTCCTTTTGAAAAAAATGTCTTTTTGTTGACCTTTGAAAAGGACCTATAATGTTTTGGTCCATATCTCTCAAATGAAGCATTTTTGGACTTGGCATGTGAGAGACAATTTTGTAGAGAATCAAATTTCCTTCCAGATGAGCTTTGGATGGGAAATTTCTGATGTTCCATGTGAGAGTTATGGCTGGTCAAAGTTCAGTCGACTTTTCCTATACGAAACCCTAATTTAGAAACTTTTTGATTTGTTGATTTTTGATCTTTCCTTGATGAACCATGATCAATTCTTGATCAAATGGTAAATGATACTTCAATATGAGGATGTTGACAAAAAATCAGGAGTTTTGACTGTGGTTTGACCATTGTTTGACTTTTAGATCAACTAGTTGATTATTGATCGTTTGGGCCATTGACTGAGCTATCCTTTAAATCAGGGTTTGAAATTTGGCATAGAGGTTATTTGAATCATATGAGAGGTTATGAGGTCCACTTGGGTTGTCAGAACTTGGTTTTCCTCTAAAGAAATCAAAACCCTAGTTTTAGAGCCTTGTGTAAGAGAATGGGTCTAGGAGCTTTGTGTATTGATTTGGTTTTGTGTATGAAAAATAGCATGGGCAAATTTTGGGGTATGACAGCTGCCCCTGTTCAATTATCTTAAACCTGAAGATGTAGAGTGGTTTGCGCGCCAGTCGGTATCTGAAGGTGAAAGATGATTTAACATAAGAATACCAAGAAATTTGCCCTATTTGAAGTAGGGACTTTTGTCGGAGATGGGCTTGTGGATGCCATCTGGTAGTTGAATTTTGAGAAGATGTTGTTTGCGCTTTGATCGTGTCATTACCGTTCGTGGTAGATGAATTAGATCCTTGGGAATTGATCGTGTCAGTATCGTTCGTGATACTTGAATTAGATCTTGGAAAGATGATCGTGTCTTCATCGTTCGTGATGATAGAATTAGATCTGAGGAGATAATCGTGTCTTCATCGTTCGTGATGATAGAATTAGATTCTCTTGTCGCGTCAGCACCGTTCGTAGTGACTGAATTAGACTGGGAAGGCCAGTGATCGTGTCCACACCGTTCGTGATGATAGAATTAGACCTCTGAAATTTGATCGTGTCAGTACCGTTCGTAGTATCTGAATTAGACCTCTGAAATTTGATCGTGTCAGTATCGTTCGTAGTATCTGAATTAGATCTTCTGTCGTGTCAGTACCGTTCGTAGTAGCTGAATTAGACTGAGAAGGTCAGTGACCGTGTCTACACCGTTCGTGATGATAGAATTAGATCTCTGAGAGTTGACCGTGTCAGTACCGTTCGTAGTAGCTGAATTAGACTGAGAAGGTCAGTGACCGTGTCTACACCGTTCGTGATGATAGAATTAGATCTCTGAGAGTTGACCGTGTCAGTACCGTTCGTAGTAACCGAATTAGATCTTTTGTCGTGTCAGTACTGTTCGTAGTAGCTGAATTAGACTTTGAAAGTGATCGTGTCATTACCGTTCGTGGTAAATGAATTAGATCTTCGAGCGTTGATCGTGTCAGTACCATTCGTAGTAGCTGAATTAGATCTTGGAAAGTAATCGTGTCATTACCGTTCGTGGTAAATGAATTAGATCGAGCGTTGACCGTGTCAGTACTATTCGTAGTAGCTGAATTAGATCTTGGAAAGTTGGAGATTTCGTTCATTTGTCTGTGCCTGTATCCTGCAATAGGTATAGTTATGCAATGTCATGATGCATGTATTATGTAATGAGTCCCTCAGAATAAAAGAGAAACTTTGTATGTTATGGATGAATTCATTATGAGGTAATGTATGCAATGTATGAATATGTTTATGCCATATGATATGTGAATATGATTTATGTTGTTTTTATTGAGAGAATAAATCTCTATGCCTTTGTGGTTTTGATGCCTGATCTTGTTTTGAAGATGCTCAGCTGGGAATTTATGATTCTTGCTTGGAGATAACCAGTAACTTGATGTACCCTGACTAGAGATAAAGATATTAGTAAACCATGTTGGAGAAGAGCGAAGTGTCGGAGAACCGGTGGTGTTGAAGATGTAAAATCTAGTGGGGAGCCATGTCTTTGTCGGGACGAGTATGTTCGAAGATATCTTCTTAATGATTACTCGGTGGGGATATGATCTTGTGAAATCGGAGCTGTGGGAAGGCATGGATGCCTTGAACATTGCCCCCAGTATTATATTATATGTCATTCCTGGATTTATATTGATTAGGACACACCACTGAGTATTGATCAAGGTGTCAAACCAGACTTGCATAGATTTGCCCCCGCTAGTAGGGACTTCGGAAAGATTCGCCTCGCGAGGACTTTATGAGATGTGCTCTATGGGGGTCATGCCCATCGTAATCATTGGCCCAGGACAATGCCCCATGTTGATTGGAAATAGACTAAGATTTACTTGGATACATGCCCCTGATTGTTTTTTGCATCTTTGAGAGATTCTCGGAATCTTGACTTGATTGCCCCTGATGAATGAGATATGTCATGCCTCTTGTATATACAAGCTTTTGACTGACTGAGTCGGGCGTACGAGACGTCTCTGCAGCTTTATCTATCGGGGGACTTTCTGATATTCGTGCTATCATAAGCAACATGCCCCTGTATCATGAACTTAGGAATCATGCCCCTGGTTGATCAGGGTTGGAGGTAATTCTAGTTGTGCTTGGGTGAAGGCTCCTGGTAATTTCAGCAGTTTTGAGAGATCCTTTGAATCTTGGCTTGATTGCCCCGAATATCTGAACACTTAGTCCATGGGGTATTTCAACCGTTTTTGTGCCCATGAGGGTGATTATAATTTGAGATGTTCATGCTCGAACTCAACGGAGTTCTGAAGACAACTTGTCCCTTGAGAGGGTTAAACTTTTCATCTGCAGCTCATGATGGAAGTTTTCCTGGTGTCAAGTACTTGTTCATATGCAAAGAATGTTTAGTATGAGAAATATAAATCTAATGCAAAGTTCATGTTTGTCTTGAAGTTTAAAAAAACTTTTTGAAAGGATGTCAAAACATCGATTTTTTGTGAAAGATGGTGTGATACCAACTCAAGCGTTTTAGCAAAACTCATAGGAGTCGGTTTACCGTATTCTCGTTACAGTATGCTTTCAAATTAACCCTGCTTCAATTAGGACTTTTGAGGGTTGTAATGTGGCCAGGTTCACGGTTTTTAGAAAAAAAGATTTTTAGACTCAAAATTTTATTGTGCCCACCCACTTCGTGATGTTCTCCAACCTAAGTTCAGTTAACTTGACGCGAGCATTCATCCTTCAAGAGGAGCTTGAGACGTACGATTGAGGAGTAGATGAGGTGTTTGGTCATGGCAGTCACTTACCTTTTATTCTTGGTGTCTGATCGCACGATCTTGAATTTATAGACACACGTATTTGCCCCTTTTGTTGAGGATCTTTTTTTTGTTTCCCTAACTTTTGCCTGGATTTTTTTTTTGAATTCCGAGTTTATAGTCCAGCGGGATGCCCTAACTTTTGCCTAAGTCATTTGTTCTCAAGTTATTGACTTAGCGGGCTTTTTTTTTTCTCTTTTTTTTTTCGATTCATTTTTTTTGAACGAGTCGTATGATCGTGAGATATGTTCAATTTGTTGGAGAGATAGTGACTGCCTCATTTCTTGGTTGATGAGTGATAACCATTGTGGTATCGTCATATTTTGACCTCCTAATGTGAGGGATAACCATTGTGGTTTCGACTTTTCCTCAACCTTTTGAAGGATAACCATTGTTGTATCCTTAGATGCGAGCTCCTGCTGAATTTTGAACACCCAATCAGGTTAACTGAACACTACCCTGCCCCTAGGTTAAATGTGAGGGTTTTTTCGTATAGAAAAGAAACTCCTACTTCAAGGCTCAAAAGGGGTTGACAAGGGATTAACTTCCTTATATCTCCAGTGTTTGGGAATTTGAAACAATGCCTGTACATCATCAACAGGGTTTTACTCGAAAGCACACCATTTGAGATTATTGGTATTATGCGTTCGTCATTCTCCCTTCAGAGTCATCATGCTTTATCATTGAGAGTTTGGTATCACAAGCAAATAAGAACATATTAGAGCGAGAGCGAATGAATTTTTCAAGACAAACACATCCAATGCATCATTATTATAGTTCAAAAACAAACAAGTATTGCATATAGACAGTATTGAACAAGAACAAGAAAGATTACGCATGAAAATGCATGAGAAATTACGAATTGCCAACATTGAGGAGATTTTCTCCGTATGGACTTATTGCTTCAGAAGGTCCATTGAGTCGAGGGAGAACTTCAAATCTGGCCTGCAGGTGTGAATATGATAACCTTTGCATCAATCAGGTCTTGTACCTTATCTCGGACTGGTTGGCAACTATCGATCGACTGACCAAGTGCCCCAGAGAGGAAACCAAACCAAGCGTTCGTATCTGAACTACAGATTACTTCTAAGAAGAAGATTCTGACGAAGCCACAAAGGAGTTGTAAGTATCAAGCTTTAGGGATTTGAGGTAGAAAATGAGAAGCTCGTTGTCTGGAAACCTGTTATGCAATGATATGTATGCAAATGCATATGCAATGCTTTCAAGGATCTTTTTGGAACCCAATTTGCAACATTGACATGTAGTTGCAGCTTTGTTGAAGAACTTCGACTTTCGTCTTTGAACGTCCTACTTTAAGAATCAGGCTCACCATATCTAGTGGGTCATAGCCTCCGATTCGGGGTATGTCACTTTCGAGTTTGAAGGCATATGGCTAAAGGAAAATAAAATCCTCTTGCCCCTTGATAGGAACTGTACCCTTGAATTTGAAGGCATCTAGCTAGAGGAAAATAAATCCTCTTGCCCATTGATAGGAATTGTACCCTTGGACTGGAAGATATATGGCCGGAGGAAAATAAATCCCCTTGCCTCTTGATAGGAATTCTGTCCTGGATAAGAGCACCTGAAATTGTGCGCCCTAAATTCCTAAGATCCTTGAAAAGAGTTAGTCAACAGGTAATGTAAAAGCATAAGGTAGTATGAACAAGTAAGTCCTACAAACAAAACCTGCCAGAAGACCAAGTGGTTAGATAACAAACAAGTCACACAAGAGTCCTTAAGTTTAAAGGCTTGCATGAAGTATGATCAGGTGACTACCCTTCCCCAATAGGTACTTCTAAAGATAAGGATGATATCAGCAAACGGGTTCTACCGAGTTATTCAGAATTGTCAGCCCTTCTAAAGCACCCTCGGACATGATGCATTTGCACCATGCAATGATACTTTGAGAGAGAACCTATCTGAATTGTAGCATCGGGTAGCGACTAGTTCTCAACATTTGTCAAGAGTAGTCCCCCCACTACGTTCCTAAAGGCCAAGATGGGTTAAAGGGTAACTAAAGGTCCTTGAGCTCCGGCGCACCCAAAGTTACATACATAGACCTCCCTCATTTGAGAAAGGTGTGCATATATCTATGGAGTCCTAACTCAAGCGTGAACTTCATATTGACTCATCTCCCACATATGTGAAAGAGGTCGCCATGACTATGCCACTCCTATCTTAAGTGTACTTGAATCCGGGTATAGGATTCATCTTCCAAAGAAACCCAGGCAACCTTGAAAATTAAAGCAATCAAACAAACGAATTAGTGATCTAAGCCCTAAGGTAAACCCCTCTTTAAAGAATCCCCAGCAGAGTCGCCAATTCTGTAACTCGGTGAACTGACTTTTTAATAATCGGAATGTACGGTAAGCAAGAGTCGCCACCGACTTTTATTTTATCCAAACAAATTCAGAAAGGCAAAAAGAAACAGAAAAAAACCTTTTAAAAGAAATCTAAGTTCGGGGGGTAATTTATGCAAAGGGAAGGTGTAAGGCACCCTTTGCATCCATGGTTTTCCATGGGCTCTTAATTGCTTTGCTTGCTCGTTTGTTTAGAAAATGTAGATGAAAGAGATAGGGACTTTAGCTTGTGAATAAGCGTTGCCCTTTTGAAAAATTATGAGAAAGAATATAATAAAAAGGTTTGAGCATTGCAAGGCAATTAGGGGCAATTACCTTAAACTCAGATGATAGGTCTCTTTTTAGCCTTTCAGAATGAAAGGGTCTATCCTTGCCATAAGAGGGCAGGAAGCCTTTCGTTTGGAGGTTGAAGGGTCGTCGAAGCATCCTTTGCCATAAGACTGTCCCATGCCATAGAAGGGCAGGTAGTCTAAGGCAAGGATCAAAATAAGCCATTTCGTAGGCAGCCAGAAGATACCTCAGCCTTTTTCCGTAGGCAACATCCGAGGGTCGAGGTCATGTTAGTGTACCGAAGGCAGCATCATTAGGGTCGTGACCTTTTTATCGAGGCAACATGGCTGAGGTATCCTCGAATTCGAGGGACGAGGCTTATTCTGCAAAAACACAAAGGCAACAGGCAACAGGCAACAGGCAACAGAGAGGGTTACCCAAAAAGCGTGCGTGTGTGCACCAATCATGTGATTCAATTCAGATTATATTATCTTGTGTTTAGTTATTCTAATTGATTCAGAGTTGCACTCCCTAAATTACTAACCACGCAGTACATAATAATATAAAGCAATAAAGGGAAGGGGGAAAATGAAACCAGCGAAGGAGAGGGGATTTGTAACCAGCGGATATAAAATAATAGGTCTGAACAAGTAATAATTAAATAGGGTCGAGGTTTTAGGGTTACCGACTATTCGAGCTTTGGCAATTGGCGAACCCTGGAAAGAAAGAAACATGGCAAACAATAAAAAAAGAGGGGTGAGTGCATTGTCGAGTTCGAAAGCAAACTTCATTAACCACAAAGAAAATAGAATAATAAATTAAAAGTAGAAATAGAGATAAGGTACTTAGCTTGGCATTTGCCTGACAGGGTTGAGGGCAAGGTTTTGCCTGAAGCATTGACTCTGAACATTGAGAACTTTCGAATTTGATCTGAGATGGTTAGCGGTCGGAGGACGTCTCGGAGGTAACCCTAAAAAATGGCAAAGGCAGACCATAGGTGAATGTATGCATAGTTCAAGAAATATAAGGGCAAACCCTAAAATCAAAGGAAACAAAATAGACTTTGAAATAAATTAATACTTAACTTTCTATTTTGAAGGCGCGTAGTCGGAAGGCGCTTTAAGAGTAAACCTGAAAAGGCACAGAAGAAGAAGATTTTCAGTGTATGGCATGATCTTCACGAACCCTAATTAGGATACGAATTAAATAAGAAAGTGCAAATGATTTAAATTAATTATTGGTCTTGCGACCTAATTAATTTAATCGGGATCAGAAAGTTAAATTGAGAATAAAAAATAATTTTTATGAAATTTTTGGATTTTAAATATAATAATTACAATTTTAAGATTTAAAGGTAAATTAAAATAAATAAATAAAGTTATTAAACAAGTATATATGAATTTATCAATTTAAATAAATAAATAAATAAATTAAATAATAAAATAAACATATAAAAGATTTTTATAAAAATTTTCTATAATTTTTATATAGTTTTTATATATAAAAATAAATTTAATAAAAAAAAAACAAAGTATATATATATTAAAAAACGTGGCTGTGTAATAAGAAAATAAAAAAAAATTGGGAACTTAACTGAGCGATCCAGTGTGGCTCACCCAAGGAGGTCCATGGTGCGCCTGTGCTTTTAAACGCGTTGCATGAGATAAGGCTAAGATCTGACGGCTGTAGAGCGATGGCACACGGTATGATGGTACATCATGAAGCGCCGGATCCCAGGGACATCCCTAAGCACGCGCGCGCCAAACTGGTTCAAACCAGCCAATCGGACGATGACAGCTCATCGTCTTCTCCATTCCAAACCTGCAACTCACCTTTTACACCGCTTCTGCAGGCGCGCTATAATAGGTCCTGGTTTTCTACACCTGCGAAAATCATAGCATACCCAAAACAAAGCAAAAATTTGGCGCGACCATACCTTTACGATCGTCCAGACACGACGAAGCTCATAGCAACCCCAATCGGCCCTGATTTTGCTTAGAACGAAAACCCCCAATTTAAAGTTTAAAACGCTAACATGGCATATCGCTCATAACAACATAATAACGTCCATACTTTTCCAGAATCGATTAACAAATCAGGCCAATCAGGAATACGCAATTTAAATTGAATTATGATGCATGCTTTAGGGAGATCGAAAGAATATTAGGAGAGTACATACCGTGAGCAATTTGGGACGGTTCTGAATGTGTTTTCTCGCGTGTGAGTGATGGAATCGACTCAGTGATGTCCAGGGAACACGTAGAAACGCTTAGAACAGGTTGAATTGCCTTGTACCTCCAATTTGAATTTGAGATTTTCTTTGTTTTTTGAAGCTCGGATTAGGTCTTCCAATGGCCGAATCCCTCTCAATTTTTGGGATATAGAGGTGTTCTAGGACTTTTTAGAAACCTTAGGGAGTCTTCTAACCAGTGTCTTTGGTTTCATATCAAAATGATTTTCCATGCTTATTTTATGTCCTTTTGAAAAAAATGTCTTTTTGTTGACCTTTGAAAAGGACCTATAATGTTTTGGTCCATATCTCTCAAATGAAGCATTTTTGGACTTGGCATGTGAGAGACAATTTTGTAGAGAATCAAATTTCCTTCCAGATGAGCTTTGGATGGGAAATTTCTGATGTTCCATGTGAGAGTTATGGCTGGTCAAAGTTCAGTCGACTTTTCCTATACGAAACCCTAATTTAGAAACTTTTTGATTTGTTGATTTTTGATCTTTCCTTGATGAACCATGATCAATTCTTGATCAAATGGTAAATGATACTTCAATATAAGGATGTTGACAAAAAATCAGGAGTTTTGACTGTGGTTTGACCATTGTTTGACTTTTAGATCAACTAGTTGATTATTGATCGTTTGGGCCATTGACTGAGCTATCCTTTAAATCAGGGTTTGAAATTTGGCATAGAGGTTATTTGAATCATATGAGAGGTTATGAGGTCCACTTGGGTTGTCAGAACTTGGTTTTCCTCTAAAGAAATCAAAACCCTAGTTTTAGAGCCTTGTGTAAGAGAATGGGTCTAGGAGCTTTGTGTATTGATTTGGTTTTGTGTATGAAAAATAGCATGGGCAAATTTTGGGGTATGACAACGTGAGTGTAGATTTTTGGATGGAGTGAGTGAATAATAGAGGTGGTGCATGTACCATAATTACTACCCATCAAATAGCCAATCAAGATACATGCAATAGCAAATGAGTCCAAGAAAATAAAGGTGGAAAAGACAAGAGAAGAAAAAGTGGAGGAAAAGAAAAGTTTGAGAGAGAGAGAGAGAGCACGTGAGGAAGTGAGGAAATGGTGGAGTGAGGGAAAGGAATGGGGATGGGGGCCACCAAATGGGGGTGGGCACCCCATGTGAGAAAGAGGAAAAAAAAGAAAGAAAAAAAATAAAATAAAATAAAGAAAGATCACGTGAGAGAAAGGAGAAGAGAGTGAGGGCGGGGGCCCCAACATGACTATGGGCGCCCCCCTCATATATATTACTTCGTGGCCAAGAGAAAGAGAGAGGGTGGGGGCCCTTGGATGGGTATGGGCGCCCCCTTTCTCAAATTCTTATTATTTTATTTTTTTTAAAAAAAAATAATTGGCTCAGCAATGCTGTTCAACATTTTCAGTATTCTTTTCAGAGTTCACAGCAATAGCAGCAATAGCATGGTTTAAATGCATAATATTAATGATGGTGTTGAATAACACAGTGCTATTATTTAGTAGCAAATGAAAAACAAACTACCAACTGATAAAACACTTAATACTTTTTATCCTCATAATCTATTCTCCTGCAATTTGTTACTATGCATTATGTATTAATACAGCATAAAATCAACCAGCAGTAGAATTCAAAATTACCATTAATATTTAAACTAAATAGCAGTGATATTCAAACCAATATTAAAACCAAGTTACAGCAATATCAAAATCAAGTACCAAACCAAACAGCCAAACAGTGGAAAAATTAGCAGACAGTGAACCAAAATGTCATCAAATGACAGTTAAAATTAGCAGCTCAAATCCATTAGCACAGATAAAAATAATCAACACAGATAGTGTAATTGCAGATAAAAATTCTTGCACTTCGCAACTCTTAAAATTAAACTGAAACCAACAATTAAACCGAAATAAAAAACTGAATTGCATTAATTAATGGAAATGTTGCTGTTTTCAAAATGCCATATTTAAACTACCAACTGAAATAAAAAATTTTGCTGAAGATTAAACTGACTGAAGTTAAAACTGATAAAAATAAAGCTGATAAAATCTCTTTCCCCCACACTTAGAACAGACAGTGTCCCCACTGTGTTAGCATCGAGGTGCGGAGAGTGAAAAAAACTCGAAAAGACGATTCAGCCACGTCTAGGTGAAAAGAAATGTTGATACAGATGGTCCATCTGTTCCGTGATGATATCCATAAAGCCGTGAAAATCAGTAAGCAGAGTAGCGAATTCGCCGCGTAGGCCTTCAATCTGAGCCTCTAAATTAGTAAGGGCAGTGACAAAATCAGGAGGCGGAGGCTGAGGTACAGCATTAGCCGGAGTAGCAGAATGAGCAGCAGCAGGAGATACATCAGGAGAAACTATAGAATGATCAGGAGGAGGATCATTATAATAGTGAGGAGGAGTCTCAGGATCATAATCAGCAGGGATGTCATAGATTTGAGGTGTTTCAGGTGAGGGTGGTGTAGGTGGGTGATTGTCAACTTAGTACTAAATTGGGAAAAATGCCATTTCATGGTAAGACAAGGAATCGTACTTGGACACATCGTGTCTGATAAAGGGATTGAAGTTGATAAAGCTAAGATCGAAAATATTGAAAACCTCCAACCCCCGAAAACTGTGAGAGAAATACATAGTTTTCTAGGACACGCTGGTTTCTACCGCCGTTTCATAGAAGATTTCTCTAAAATAACCAAACCATTGACTGAGCTACTAATGAAGGAAGCGGAATTCATATTTGATGAGAAATGTCTAAACGCCTTTCAAACTCTTAAACAAGCATTGATATCCGCACCAATCATGCAACCACCTAACTGGAACGAACCATTTGAAATTATGTGCGATGCTAGTGACAACGCTGTAGGAGCTGTCCTAGGACAGAGAAAAGATAAGAAACTTCATGTCATATACTACGCCAGTAGAACCTTAGATCCTGCACAAATGAACTACGCCACAACAGAGAAGGAACTCTTAACTATGGTATTCGCGTTAGATAAATTTCGATCCTACTTAGTAGGAGCGAAAATCATAATCTATAGCGACTATGCCGCTATTAGATACCTATTAACCAAAAAGGATGCCAAACCAAGACTCCTTAGATGGATCCTACTCTTGCAAGAGTTCGACCTTGAAATTAAGGACAAAAGAGGCACCGAAAATGTGGTTGCTGATTACTTATCAAGAATGGAAGGAAATAAACCTGACGAAGTGCCCATTAATGATGATTTCCCATATGAGCGACTCATAGCCCAGTTAGACATCGCTTCGGTAACAGAAACTTTAAACAATACTCAAACCAAAGTAGAAAGAACTGCCAAAGCATATATAGCAAACTCAACCGTACCTTGGTACGCTGATCTCGTTAACTACCTAGCCGCTAAAATATTACCGCCAGATCTAACTTACCAACAAAAGAAGAAGTTCTTCCACGACCTGAAACAATACTATTGGGACGAACCACTTCTTTTCAAAAGAGGAGCCGATGGTATATTCCGTCGTTGCATCCCTGAAGAAGAAGTAGGAAGCATAATTTCTCACTGTCATGCTGCTCCCTATGGAGGACATGCAAGCACTTCCAAGACTTGTGCAAAGATCCTACAAGCTGGTCTCTTTTGGCCAACCTTATGGAAAGACGTCCACATCGCTGTTAAGAACTGTGACCGGTGCCAACGCACTGGAAGTATATCAAGACGCGATGAAATGCCTCAGAAAGGCATTTTGAAAGTCGAAGTCTTTGATGTGTGGGGAATCGACTTCATGGGACCATTTCCTTCTTCGTTTGGTAACAAATACATACTCGTCGCTGTTGACTACGTACCGAAATGGATCGAGGCTGTTGCCGCTCCTATGAATGACACGCGAGTAGTAATCCGACTCTTTAAAAACATCATCTTCCCTAGATTTGGTATCCCTAGAGTAGTAATTAGCGACGGTGGCTCACATTTCATATCCAAAATCTTCAAGAATCTCACAATCCTCTTCTTTCTCTTCTCTTCTCTCTAGCCTCTTTTCTCTTCTATTTCTTGTAATTAGGTTTTCTCTCACAAATCTCTACTAACTCTATTTTGTGATATTGAGCTTAACCCACCCAACTACTCTTTCTAATTATTTAGGCCCATTAACTAATATCTCATAATATTACTAATAATTCAATTAATCCAATTAGCACAAAACTCAAATTAAATAATATCATACCAAATAATTAAATAACATGAATAATTAGTAAAACACCAAATAACACTAATTAAATAAATAGCTAATAATATTGGGATGTTACAGACACTTCTTGGTTGCTCCTTTCACTAGGATGACTCATGATAACCTTTGGACCATACACTACAACAAATAACACTTTTCATAGTGAAGCTTTCACAACGTACAAAACAAAACCGCGGGTACATGTGAACAGAGCAGATTTTTTATTTAAAAATAATAATAAAAATACTCCATAAGTTTTTATTCTTTTGACGACCAAAAAGGTGCATTTTTTTTATAGATTTTTCATCGGCTAGTCTATCTTAATTTTATAAGTTTAACCCAGATAAAGTTTCTTTTAATTTTGACTATCATGTTCATCTAATTCAATTTTTAAGCCCTAGTGAAATGATACTTCTTCTCCAAGGAGCTTAGCCAACGAAAAAACACTTCTTCTCCAAGGAGCTCAGCTAACAAAATAACACTTCTTCTCGAAGTAGCTTAGCCAACAAATGAACACTTCTTCTCCAAGGAGCTTCGCAGTATGTTCTTGTTGTTCTCAATTACTGTTGTTCTTGTTGTTCTCTGCGCATTGTTTTATTTTTGTTGTTGAGAAGCTATATTTTTGTACTCTTTTTTATTTTATTTTATTTTCAGAAGCTTTATTTGATTATGGATCATAGTTGGATGAAAACCAATAGATTAAGTAGTGAGTATGAGAAATGATTATTACAATTTCTTGATTTGCCGATAAAAACCTTCGTGACAACAATGGGATTTTTTGGTGTCCTTGTATGAATTACTATAATACGCAAAAACATCCAAGGTATGTTATATTCAATCATTGTGGTTGGGATGGAAATATTAAAAATTACACGAAATGGGTATGGCATGGTGAAGGGACAAAAAAGAGACCTTTGTCACAAACAGTTGAAGATGATGAATGTATGACTGAAATATAGAAGACATCATTCGCGATATTGGATTCGATGCATTCAAGAAAGATAATATGGTAGATACTTTACGAAGAGACATGGAAGATTCTTTATACTCGGGATGTAAAGGTTTTACAAGATTGTCAGCTGTGTTAAGACTATTTGATCTTAAGGCAAGAGGTGGGTGGATGGATAAAAGTTTCACTAAATTACTTGAATTGTTGAAAGAAATGCTTCTTGAAGGTAACACGTTGCCAAATCGTACTTATGAAGCCAAGAAGATATTGTGTCCAATGGGTTCAGACTATGTCAAAATACATGCTTGTCGTAATGATTGCATATTATATAGGAAAAAGTATAAAAACTCGAATGAGTGCCCGAGGTGCAGGGTGTCGTGCTACAAACAGAAGGACAATGGTGTTGATGATGACAATGGTGAAACTAGCAAGTGTGTTCCTGTCAAGGTAATGTGGTACCTGCCGATAATTCAAAGGTTCAAGAGATTGTTTGCTGATGTTAGTGGCGCAAATAATACTAGATGGCATGTAGATGAAAAAGTGTGTGATGGAAAAATTTTCCATGTAGCTGATTCATTGAAATGGAAGAAAATTGATTCCTTGTTTCCAGATTTTGCTAATGAACCGAGGAACCTTAGGCTTGGAATTTCCTCCGATGGAATGAACCCTTTTGGTAATTTAAAGACGAACCATACGCCATGGCCCGTTCTTCTCTTAATTTACAACCTATCTGCATGGTTGTGCATGAAGCGCAAGTATATGATGTTATCGATGATGATTTCGGGTCCAAAATAACCGAGAATGACACAAATGTTTATTTATCGCCAGTGATTGAAGATTTAAGACTTTTGTGGGAGTAAAGTGTTGATGTTGATGATTCGTATACATGTGATAGCTTTAAGTTGCGCGCCATGTTGTTTTGTATAATCAATGACTTTCATGCATACGTTAATTTGTCTCGGTACATCGTCAAGGGTCATAAAGCATGTCCTATATGTGAAATTGATACATGTCACCACCAATTACTAAAAGGAAAAGGACACTTTATCTTGGGCATCGAAGATTTCTAAGACCTAATCATTCGTATCGAAGATTGTGCTAGGCTTTTAATGGAGAGCAGGAGTATGGTATCACTCCAAAACCCTTAACCGAGAAGGAAGTTTATAGAAGACAATAACACATTAAAGTTGTCTTTGGAAAGAAACGAAAAAATCCCGTGGAGTAAAATTCTTGGAAAAGAGGTCGGTGTTCTTTGATCTTCCATATTGGTAAAGTCTTGATGTAAGACATTGTCTTGATGTATTGCACCTGGAGAAAAATGTATGTGATAGTTTGATTGGAACAATTCTCAATATTAAAGGCAAGACAAAAGATAATAAGAAATCCCGCAAAGATATGGTTGTGATGGGTATACGACAAGAATTAGCCCCAAAAGAAGTAGGAAATAGAACTTATTTTCCCCTAGCATGTCACACTCTGTCTAAAAAAGAAAAAAATTGCAATGTTTGCAGGGTATCAAAGTTCCCTAATGGTACTCATCAAATTTGAAGAAACTTATGTCAGAGAATGATCACAAATTAATTGGCTTAAAATCTCGTGATTGTCATGTCTTGATGCCATAACTTCTTCCAATGGCTATCTGTGGCATCTTACCAAAAAAATGTAAGGGTGACTATAGCCAGATTATGCTTATTCTTCTATGCTATATGTAATAAAGTTATAGATCCTGGAAATTTAGATGAATTGGAACACAAAGCTGAAATTATCTTGTGCCAATTAGATATGTTTTTTCCTCCATCATTCTTTGACATTATGGTTCACTTAGTTGTTCATCTAGTAAGGGAGATTATAATTTGTGGTCCAATTTATTTGCGGTGTATGTATTCGGCAGAGCGATACATGAAGATTTTCAAAGGGTATACAAAGAATCATTACCATCCAGAAGCTTCGATCGTAAAAAGGTACATCACCGAATAAACTATTGAGTTTTGTACAAACTACTTGTATGATGCGGAGTTCCCGAAACTCGTCATGATGGATTTTATGATGGTATAGGTATTCAAGGTTTAAATGTTAAGACATTTAGTCGACAAGTATTTCTTCAAGCACATTTGTATATGTTGAATAACCTTAGTGAAGTTGATCCTTACTTAACCACGGACCTCTTTATTGTATATATTGTATATATAGAACCCGAGCCTCTTTATCAATATTTAGATAAAGTCTCCAAGTTATGGAATTGGAGCCATTTCTTGGTAGACTCTAGAATGTACGTATATAAGATGGAAAATTTGTCTCAAGAGGATATTTATTTGAAAAGGTAATTGATATCCTTCTTTGAGGGTTGATCCGCTGTCGCAAGCGGGTCAAAAACGAGTTAATTTGCAAAACTGTAGTAACAACGGTAACGGTAACTCGGATATCGTCTCACAAGGATTCTTGAATTTACTAACCGAAATCGAAATTGGGGGGGTTTGGTTTGGTGGTAGAAAAAGTGATTATCAAAAGCAATTATTGAAATAAGCTGTTGTGTGAAATAAGTGATTATGGGATAAGCCAATCTATTGATTCGATTCCTACCAATCATCGATTATTATAATCTCACTACCCTAAGCGGATTCCATTCTCGTTCGATTACAATATAATCAACAAGCGCAACAATATTATACGAATTATATTTCCCGTTTGCCGAATTAAGCATTCGGTTAAGCAATAAGCGGATTAACGATTAAGCATACGATAAACACGCAGATATATTGGAAAACATAAATCAATCGAACAAAACAATATATATTATGAATATCAAATTAAGCAAAAGATAAACAAAATATATAATTAAAGGAAAAGGAATTTTATTGCAAAATTATAATAATCTCATAGTTTTGGAACCTGAATACGGAAGATCAACTCGAAAGGATTAGTTCGCCATGGGATCGTACAAGCTTTTCCAAAATTCGTGAATTGTGATGATGAACAGTGTTTCGGCTGCTACCCTATGGGAAAATAATACAACCCGTTTTACAAACCCACTGGGTCAAACATACGACCCAGGCCCACAACTAATGACTCGAAACTTAAATAAAACTAGTGCTGCAACTTCAACGAATTTTCTGGCCCTGCTACACTCCGATTCTGACTTCGACTCCAACATGAAAGTCGTAGCTCTCTCTCTTAGCTTTCCGGCGATTATTAGAACGCCCCAATCGGACTCCTAGAACTCCAGTTATGATCGTTTCCGTACAGACTGCTAATGCTGAAAAATTAATACGAAAAACAAATAAGTGCAAAAATAAAATAAAATATAAAAACTTATTAAAACATAAAAATAAATAAAACAAACCGAAGAAATGCTTGAGTACAAACATGGAAGAACGTGCATCAAAATGCACTGATCAGATTCTCCCACACTTGAACTTTTGTACTCCGAGCAAAATGAAAAACAAAACAAAGAAAGCACAAATACATCAACAGTTACTCATCCTAGGCTACAAATCTTCTTCGGGTAAGTTTGCATCGACAGGTACTAATCTTGCCCACTAAGGATATCGTAAGAACACTAACCACAGTTATGCAGACATAAGCCTCCTAAATACACAAACCAATTCAAATCATATTATTATACCATAGCCTAACTTACTCATCCATTTTGCTTTTTTTTATTCAGGCGCAATCACATTAAGCCCGTTATCTCCACACACTTATAGCAGGACGACTAGTTAGTGACTCTGATCCTTTTCTGCACGGGGTTCCGGTACTTACGTGGCATAAACCTTTGTTTACTCAGTTGTAGTTGCGTTGGATCGGACCGTAATCCTCCCTACCAAGTTCAGCACCAGAAACCGCTGAACCAACTAACAAAGAGTTTAGAAATCTTTTTTTTTTGAAGGTTCCACAACCGTTGGGTTAAGTGACCGGGTGAGGGCCACCAAACTTAGAAGGTGCATTACCTTTTTCTTTTCTTTTTTTTTTCTTTTCGGAACATTCACTTATATTCATCGGCTTCCCTGCGTAAAGTGTGTGAGAGATGGTGCCGACTGCTGAAATAAACTACTCAAGAGTTGTCAGAGAATGAGAATTTAAGGCTAAAACATAATAAAAAATTCAAATCGATTTCCATATGCAGGAGACTTACGGTGTTAGAACAATACCGATCTTGTGAATTTTTCCCAAATCTCCGCAAACTCGACTCAAACCAGTCTATAGCCTAAAACTTTCAAGAAGATGCATTTTCTTTTTTTTTTATTGATTGAAGTTAAACAAAATACTAACAAAAACAAATAAAACACACGATTCCCTCCCCCACACTTAAACTAAGAATTGCCCTCAATGAAAGGACATTACTAATAAAGTAGAGAGAAGGAAAGAAAGACTCCCTGATCAAGTTGCAGTGTAGTTAGGTGCTTCCAAAGAAAGCTCCTCTATGCTGACATCTTCAGGCACCGAACTTTCATGGAATAACTTCAGTCGCTGCCCGTTAACCTTGAAGACTTTGTCAGTACCTGCACTTTTTATTTCTACTGCACCATGAGGGAAAACATTAGTAACAACAAAGGAGCCAATCCATTTAAATCGAAGTTTCCCAGCCATAAGCTTAAGGCGGGAGTTAAATAGTAAAACCTGTTGGCCCACAAACAATTCCTTCCTAGAAATCATCTTATCGTGGAAGTGCTTAGTTTTCTCTTTATAAATCCTAGAGCTCTCATAAGCCTCTAATCTAAGCTCTTCCAACTGCTGTAATTGGAGTTTTCTTTGTATACTTGCTTGTTGCATCTCCAAATTACAACTTTTCACCGCCCAAAAATCACGGTGTTCTATCTCAACAGGAAGATGACATGCCTTACCAAAAACAAGTCGATAAGGAGACATCCCAATGGGTGTCTTGGAAGCTGTCCTTTGAGCCCAAAGTGCGTCTTCTAGACGACGGCTCCAGTCTTTCCTGTTTGGCTGCACCATTTTATCTAAAACCTGTTTGATCTCCCTGTTTGAGATCTCAGCGTGCCCATTAGTCTGTGGGTGATATGCAGTAGAGACTCTGTGCACAACTCCATACTTTCAGAGTAAGGCTTCCATGGTGCGGTTACAGAAATGAGTGCCTTGGTCACTTATGATAGCTCGCGGTATTCCAAACCTACAAAAAATATTAGACCTGACAAAATCTGCAACAACTCGAGAATCATTAGTCCTAGTGGGGATAGCTTCCACCCACTTTGAAACATAATCAAAAGCAAGTAAAATGTAAAGGAAACCAATGATATAGGAAAAGGACCCATTAAATCGATTCCCCATACATCAAATACCTCACAGAAAAGCATAGGCTGTTGAGGCATTTCACTCTTGCGAGTGATGTTTGTACCTGCTATCTGACACTCTTTACAAGTGCGGTAAGTCTCAAAAGCATCCTTGAAAATAGTTGGCCAATAGAAACCTGAATCAAGGACTTTTCTTGCAGTCCTTTGCGGACCAAAGTGTCCGCAAACTTGAGATGCATGAGAAAATTTCAAAATAGATTCAATCTCATTGTCGGGGACACATCTCCTGATTACCTGATCACTACCAAACTTCCATAGATATGGATCATCCCAAATATAATATTTGGCATCACTCTTGAGTTTGTGAACCTGTGATCTAGATGCACATGTAGGAAAAACACCAGCAACAAGAAAATTAACAATGTCAGCAAACCAAGGTGTAATACCATGCAGAAGAAACAACTGCTCATCAAGAAAGTCATCCTGAATAGGAAAAGGGTCTTCATCTCTCTCTATCCTGCTCAAGTGGTCAGCCACTAAGTTCTCAGCTCCACTTTTGTCTTTAATCTCGACATTAAACTCTTGGAGCAACAACATCCACCGAATCAATCTCGGTTTTGATTCCGGCTTCTTCAGCAAGTACTTTAAAGCTGCATGGTCAGTAAAAACAACAACCTTGGAACCTAGCAAATAAGATTTGAATTTGTCAAGAGCAAAAACAATAGCTAGCAGTTCTTTTTCAGTGGTAGTGTAATTTGACTGTGCAAAATCTAAAGTCCTAGAAGCATAGTAAATAACATGGGCAGCCTTGTCAACTCTTTGTGCAAGGACAACCCCAACAACATAATTAGAAGCGTCACACATGGGCTCAAAAGGA
Source organism: Vicia villosa (assembly GCF_029867415.1). NCBI lineage: Eukaryota > Viridiplantae > Streptophyta > Magnoliopsida > Fabales > Fabaceae > Vicia > Vicia villosa. The sequence goes on along the minus strand of NW_026706320.1, from coordinate 169,956 downwards.
AGTGTCCAGTCAGGGGGCTGAATGATGGGAGCGGAGGTCAATGCTTTCTTCAAGAAGTCAAACGCTTGTTTGCATTGGTCATCAAAATCGAAAGTGACGTCATTCTTCAACAAGTTTGACAGCGGAAGAGCTATCTTGCTGAAATCCTTGATGAAACTCCTGTAAAAACCTGCATGACCAAGAAAAGAACGAATCTCGCGAATGCAAGAAGGGTAAGGCAGTGTAGAAATCACATCAATCTTAGCAGGGTCAACAGAAGTTCCTTTTTCAGAAATAATGTGACCAAGAATAATTCCCTGCTCAACCATAAAATGACATTTTTCATACTTCAACACAAGGTTAGTCTCGATGCATCTTTCTAAAATCAAGCTTAAACTGTTCAAGCATGCATCAAAAGAGGAACCATAGACAGTAAAGTCATCCATAAACACTTCCATGCAATTTTCAATAAAATCAGAGAAAATACTCATCATGCATCGTTGGAAAGTGCCAGGAGTAATGCAAAGGCCAAAAGGCATCCTCCTGTAAGCAAATGTACCGAATGGGCACGTGAAAGTGGTCTTTTCTTGATCTTCAGGTGCAATATGAATCTGAAAATAACCTGAAAAACCATCAAGAAAACAATAATGTGATTTACCAGCTAGTCGTTCAAGCATCTGGTCAATGAACGGCAAAGGAAAGTGATCCTTTCTAGTAGCCTGGTTCAATCTCTTGTAATCAATACAAACTCTCCAGTTGTTCTGGACTCTAGTGGGAACAAGTTCATTCCTTTCATTTTTTACCACTGTGAGTCCAGATTTCTTAGGTACAACCTGTACTGGACTTACCTACTTACTGTCAGAGATAGGATAAATGATACATGCTTGCAAGAGTTTGGTTACCTCTTTCTTTACAACATCAAGAATCAAAGGATTAAGCATCCTTTGGGGATGCCTTACTGTTTTCGCTCCATCCTCAAGTAAAATCCTGTGCATGCACATCGAAAGACTAATACCTGGAAGGTCGGCTAATGTCCACCCGATTGCTTTCTTGTGCCTCTTCAAAACCTGCAAAAGTTTGTCTTCTTGATCGAATTCAAGGTTAGAAGAGATAATAACAGGAAGTTTTTCATTACGCTCAAAGTAAGCATATTTCAGGTTCTCAGGGAGCTCTTTTAGCTCTAAGGACGGGGGCTGCTCGATGGTTGGAAGGCTTGGGGTAGCCGGGATGTCAAGAGTATCAACTGCAAAAACAGCTTCATCGATAATAGCTTCACATTTGGGAAACACATCAGCCTGCAAAGCATCATTAATCTCAGCACAAACAACACACACGTTAGTGTCAGTGCAATCAGAACACGAGTAAATATCATCAAATCCCGATAAAGACGGAAAATCCATAGAAAATAATTCAGAACAGCTGTCATCAACTAATTCAGAAATCAGTTCAATATGAAAAACAGAATGCTCCTCCACAGGGTGTTTCATGGCATCGAAGATGTTAAATTTTGCAACGATGTCACCAACTTCCATGGACATGGTTCCATCATCAACATTAACTCTTGTCTTCGCCGTTTTCATGAACGGTCTTCCTAAGATGATGGGAGCTCTGCTTGACTTAGTTTCTCCTTCCATGTCCAGAATGTAAAAATCTGCATGAAAAATTAAATCGTTAACTTGAACGAGGACGTCTTCCACTATGCCGGTGGGACGTGCATTGCTCCTGTTTGCCAGTTGAACGATTAAACCTATATGCTGCATGGGACCAAGGCAAAGGTTATTATAAATAGAAGTAGGCATAACATTAATGCCCGCTCCTAAATCAAGCAAACAATTATCAAATTTCTTATCCCCGATGGTACAAGGAATAGTAAAAGTTCCCGGGTCCTTGCACTTTTGTGGCAAGACCTGAGAGATGGACAAAACACTTTGCTCGAGTTGAATGAAAGCAGAGATGCTTCTTCCCAAGTTGACTCTGTCACTTCCTTTCACTTTTCTCTTGTTTGTACACAGATCCTTCAGAAACTTTGCATACCTTGGAACTTGCTTAATCACATCAAGAAGCGAAATGTTTACCGCTACTTTCCTGAACATATCCAAAATTTCTTTTTCTTTGTCTCCCTCCTCAATTCTTTTATTTTTCAGAACTCTATGTGGGAAAGGGACTGGTGGCACATACTCCTTTTCTTTATTTTTATCAGTTTCGACCACAACAGAAGAAGGAGAAGAAAGTTCAGCTGGAGGAGGTTCAGAAGAAGAAAGTTCAGAAGTTACCTCAATGATTTTTTTATTCTTTTCAGGGGCTGTTTCTGTAACTTTCCCAGATCGCAAAGAAATAGCACTCACATTAGCATTAGGACCATTCGGATTGACAACTGTCTGGGCTGGAAGTTGGTTCGAACCTTGAGCTTGCATGTTATTTATTTGAGTAGCAAGCTGTCCCATCTGTGTGTTCAAGGTCTAAATGCTAGCATCGGTCCTTTGCTGGAACTGAAGGTTGTTCATGGCCATTTGTTTAACAAGATCTTCCAAGGATGGTTCGGAAGTAGCTGGAGGGGTGTGATGTGGCTGGGGTAATGGAACGGTCAGTTGTTGTTGGGAGGGCTGTTGATTTCCATATCGAAGGTTGGGATGATTCCTCCAGTTGGAATGATATTTGTGAAGGATAGAAAAACACTTAGAAAGGGGGGGTTTGAATAAGTGTAGCTTAAAAAACTTGACAGATAAAAATAAATTGCACAGTTATTTTTATCCTGGTTCGTTGTTAACTAAACTACTCCAGTCCACCCCCGCAGAGATGATTTACCTCAACTGAGGATTTAATCCACTAATCGCACGGATTACAATGGTTTTCCACTTAGTCAGCAACTAAGTCTTCCAGAGTCTTCTGATCACACACTGATCACTCCAGGAACAACTGCTTAGATACCCTCTAAGACTTTTCTAGAGTCTACTGATCAACACGATCACTCTAGTTACAATCTGCTTAGTTCACTCCTAAGACTTCCTAGAGTATTCTGATCCACACGATCACTCTAGTTCCTTACAACTTAATGTAATCAATCTAAGAGTATTACAAATGCTTCTTAAAAGCGATAATCACAACTGTGATATTTCTCTTAACGTTTAAGCTTAATCTCACTAATATATTACAAAAGCAATGTAGTGAGTTTTGATGAAGATGAAGATTCTGAGTTTTGATTTGAACAGCGTTTCAGCAAGTTTGATATAAGTTGTTTTGGTGCAGAATCGTTAAAATCGTCAACCTTGCTTCTCATCAGAACTTCATATTTATAGGCGTTGGAGAAGATGACCGTTGAGTGCATTTAATGCTTTGCGTGTTCCGTACAGCATTGCATTTAATGTTATACGCTTTTGTCAACTACCTCGAGCCTTGATCACGCTGTGTCTACTGACGTAGCCTTTAGTAGCTTTTAACGTTCCTTTTGTCAGTCAGCGTAGCTTGCCACTTGTACTTTCTTCTGATCTGATGTTTGTGAATACAACGTTTGAATATCATCAGAGTCAAACAGCTTGGTGCATAGCATCTTCTGATCTTCTGACCGTGAAGTGCTTCTGTTGCGTGATACCATCTTCTGAGCTTCAGTGCTTCTGATCTCATGTTCTTCTGATGCTTCCATAGACCCATGTTCTGATTCTGCTTCGACCATCTTCTGATGTCTTGCCAGACCATGTTCTGATGTTGCATGCTGAACCCTTTGAGACAAAGCTTCTGAGCGCTGAATTATGCGTACTCTATATATATATTTCCTGAAAGGGAAATTGCATTGGATTAGAGTACCATATTATCTTAAGCAAAATTCATATTATTGTTATCATCAAAACTAAGATAATTGATCAGAACAAATCTTGTTCTAACAATCTCCCCCTTTTTGATGATGACAAAAACATATATAAATGATATGAATTTGCGATCAGAAAGAATAGACGGCAAAAGACAAATTACACAGCTATAGCATAAGCATATGAATATGTCTCCCCCTGAGATTAACAATCTCCCCCTGAGATAAGTAATCTCCCCCTGAAATAAATACTCGAAGAACTTTAATAAAAGACTTCCCTGATTATTTCGGTAGAGACGATCATATAAGCTTCTTGTCTTTAGAGAATTCATAGCTTCTGACTTCTGCTTCCATAGGACAGCTTCAGAACTAGAATTTCTTTAGATCCCTAGAACACTCACAGCTTCTGATTCCTGCTTCCATCTAGGACAGCTTCAGAACTTGAATTTCTTTGATCTTCTGAACATTCACAGCTTCTGATTTCTGCTTCCATTCAGGACAGCTTCAGAACTTGAATTTCTTCGATCTTCTGAACATTCACAGCTTCTGATTTCTGCTTCCATTTAGGACAGCTTCAGAACTTGAGTTTTCTGGATCTTTAGAACATTCACAGCTTTGAATTTCTGCTTCCCTCGGATAGCTTCAGAGCTTGAATTTCTACCAACCTCACTTCATGCTAGATTTGTATCAGAACATTGTTGAATGTACCAGAGCATCATCAGAGCATCTCTACATCCTGAAATGTTACAGAACAAAAACTAAACGACAAAAGTCAGCATAAACGAGTTAGAACATAAAATGTATATTCTAACACATTATATGTATCAGAGCTATAACATTATATGTATTAGAGCCATATAGGCTGAAATAATGTATCAGAGCAAATAGAATTTTGTCAAAGCAAATAGACAAATATGGATCAAATTCTATTATCAGTGCTTCTGATTCATTCTTCTTTCTTGCTTCTGATCTCTGAAGCTTGACAGCACTCGGCTTGCTTCAGTTTCCATGGTTTTGCTTCTTGTGTTTGCTTTGAAGACTCTCTTCACTTCTTTATACCTGCAAAACACTTAAACCATGTAGAACTTGCAGTTCTTGTTAGTGAATGTGTGGGAGCTTTACCCAGCAACTGATAGATTAATCAAATCATTTATCATTTATCTTCTCCCCCTTTTTGTCATAACATCAAAAAGAATATTTCAAAAGATTCAGATGCATAAAACGACAAATAAAAACACTGGAATGTAAAAGCAAAGAAACTTTTTATTGATAATCAAAAGATATTACAAAAGGTTCCTATGTTTAACAAGATGAGAAACATTCCTAGCAAATACATAAAAAGTCATCCCAAGAGGAAATGACTACAAAAATTAAAAACAGCACCCTAGCAGGACACGCTCAGTGTCAACCCATCAAGAATCCCTGTGGACTCTTGTCTTCCAGACTAGAACCTCCACTGTAGGAGAGATCCAAGTGACCAAAGAGGAAGAGAGGGACAGTTCACAGACAGAGAGCTAATGTTGCAAACGGGGCTTTCCCTCAACATAGAAGTCAAGAATATCATTCTTAACCTCCTCCCATAACTCAAGAAAGTCTTCTGTCTTTGGGTGAAAGTTGATAACAACATCAAAGAAGAGGTCTGACTTGAGAGGTATTAGGAGAGCCATCCCGAGATATGCAGAGATCTGTCGCCTTTGAGTCATAGATCTTCAACAGGCTTAGGGTGAACGCTAGGTTTGAGCTAGGAATTTTTTTTTTTTTTTTTAAAATTTGTTTGAACAGGAGACGAGAACGGAAGAGAGAGAGAGAGAAAAACTTGATGAGGAATGCAAAGAGATAGAGAAAGATGAGAGGGAAAGAGAAGAGTTTGAAGAGTATTTAAAAGAAAATAAAATGAAACGAATGATGAAAAGCATTTAATGTTACGTGACGTGAGGAGAGATAATAAAGTCAAATGAGGTGACTGGCACAGTTACCTATGGTCGGCGTCCCTTCAACTGCACGCACGTTTATCCATGAATAGTAACGACAGGTTTACCATCCCGAGATAAAAACGTAACAGCTGTTTTGCTTTAAAAGAGGTTCTGAATCAACTTAGACAATGAAACGTTAGTAATAACCGAATCATAATTTCTAAAAGATTTCAATCAGAACTTCTGATATATAAAAAATAATCCATTTTCATTTCAGAAGATACTCATACATGAGAACTTCTCATCTTCTCATTCTGGGCATAAATCCATACTGATGTTCTTCAGAATGAACTTAAACCTATCTTCAGCCAGGGGTTTTGTAAAGATATCAGCCCATTGATGGTCTGTATCAACAAAGTTTAAAGATATAACACCCTTCTGAACATAGTCCCTTATGAAATGATGTTTAATCTCAATATGTTTAGCTTTTGAATGAAGAATAGGATTCTTAGATAAACATATAGCAGAAGTATTATCACAGAATATAGGAATGTTACTCTCAAATATCTGATAATCTTCTAACTGACTCTTCATCCAGAGCATCTGTGTACTACAACCAGCAGCAGCGACATATTCTGCTTCTGTTGTTGATAGAGCAATAGTTGCTTGCTTCTTGCTATACCAAGAGATCAAATGACTTCCAAGAAATTGGCAACTTCCTGAAGTACTTTTTCTTTCAATTCTGTCTCCAGCATAGTCAGCATCGCAGAATCCTACTAAGTTGTATTCTTTAGATTTTCTGTAAACTAAACCAACATTAGTAGTACCTTTCAGATACCTTAGAATTCTCTTAACAGCAGTTAAATGAGATTCTCTAGGATCTGATTGGAATCTAGCACACAAACAAACACTGAACAGAATGTCAGGTCTAGAAGCAGTCAGATATAGAAGAGATCCAATCATACCTCTGTATAACTTCTGATCTACCTTCTTACTTACCTCATCCTTACCTAGGATGCATGTTGGATGCATAGGAGTTTTGGCTTCTTTGCAGTCTAGAAGATTAAACTTCTTCAGAAGTTCCTTCACATACTTGGTTTGGTGAACATACGTTCCTTCTGATGTTTGATTTATTTGTATTCCAAGGAAATACTTGAGTTCTCCCATCATGCTCATTTCAAACTCAGCCTGCATAGACTCAGCAAACTCCTTTCCAAGTGTAGCATTAGATGTTCCAAAAATAATATCATCTACATATATTTGACAAATTAAAATATCCCTTTTAAAGGTTTTACAAAAGAGAGTAGTGTCCACTTTTCCTCTAGTGAAACCATTATCCAGAAGGAAAGAACTTAAGCGTTCATACCAAGCTCTGGGAGCCTGTTTCAATCCATACAATGATTTCTTTAGTTTAAAAACATGATTAGGAGACATAGAGTCTTCAAAACCAGGAGGTTGATGGACATAAACTTCTTCATCTATATAACCATTTAAGAAGGCACTCTTAACATCCATCTGATAAAGAGTGATGTTATGTTGAGTGGCAAATGAAATTAATAGACGAATAGATTCTAACCTGGCCACTGGTGCAAAGGTTTCTGTATAATCAATCCCTTCTTGCTGACTATATCCCTGAGCCACCAGTCTGGCTTTGTTCCTTACCACTTCTCCTTTCTCACTGAGCTTGTTTCTGAAGACCCATTTTGTACCAATTATATTGAATCCATCTGGTCTAGGAACAAGATCCCAAACATCATTCCTTGTAAACTGATTTAATTCTTCTTGCATAGCAATTATCCAGTCTGGATCTTCTAGAGCATGATCAACAGAAGTTGGCTCGATCAAAGATACAAGACCTAATTGACAGTCTGCATTGTTCTTAAGGAATGCTCTTGTTCTGATTGGATCATCCTTCTTTCCAAGAATGACATCTTCTGAATGACCAGAGATGAGTCTGGATGATCTTCTGACAGATGGTTCTTCAGAAATACTTAGATCCTCCAGAGAAGCTGATACTTGATCTTCAGATTCTTTGCTTCTGAGAAGCTCTGCTTCTGATGCGTTGCTTCTTGGCTCAACAACTTCTGATATATCAATATCACAATCTGCAAAATTATCAAACTGCTTTGGTTTTTCAGAACCAAGCTTATCATCAAACCTGATATTGATTGATTCTTCTACAATCAATGTTTCAGTATTGTATACTCTGTAGCCTTTTGAGCGTTCAGAATATCCAAGAAGGAAACATTTTTGTGCTTTGGAATCAAACTTACCAAGATGATCTTTAGTGTTTAGAATAAAGCATACACATCCAAAAGGATGGAAATATGAAATGTTGGGCTTTCTATTCTTCCACAATTCATAAGGAGTCTTATTTAGAATAGGTCTGATAGAGATTCTATTCTGAATATAGCATGCAGTGTTTATTGCTTCTGCCCAGAAATGCTTAGCCATATTGGTTTCATTGATCATGGTTCTGGCCATTTCTTGCAGAGTCCTATTCTTTCGTTCTACAACCCCATTTTGCTGTGGAGTTCTAGGACAAGAGAAATCATGGGCAATACCATTTTCTTTGAAGAATTCTTCAAAGGATCTGTTCTCAAATTCACCACCATGATCACTTCTGACCTTTATGATTTTACACTCTTTTTCAGATTGAATCTGAATGCAGAAATCAAAGAACACTGAATGAGTCTCATCCTTGTGTTTTAAGAATTTTACCCATGTCCAGCGGCTATAATCATCTACGATGACTAATCCATATTTCTTCCCTCTGACAGATGCTGTTTTGACTGGGCCAAACAGATCAATGTGCAAGAGTTCTAATGGCCTTGAGGTAGAAACAACATTCTTGGACTTGAATGCAGGTTTGGAGAACTTGCCCTTTTGACATGCTTCACAAAGAGCATCTGATTTGAATTTCAGATTAGGGAGTCCTCTGACCAGATCCAGTTTGTTAATCTGAGAAATCTTTCTCAAACTAGCATGACCTAATCTTCTGTGCCAGACCCACTGCTCTTCAGAAACAGACATAAGACAAGTCACCTTCTGACTCATAAGATCTTGCAGATCTGTCTTATAAATGTTGTTCTTCCTCTTGCCTGTAAATAGGATTGAGCCATCCTTCTGATTTACAGCCTTGCAAGACTCTTGATTTAAAGATTATATCATAACCATTGTCACTCAATTGACTGATAGATAAGAGGTTATGTGTTAATCCTTCTACAAGAAGTACATTAGAAATGGAAGGAGAGTTACCAGACTTTATAGTTCCAGAGCCAATTATCTTGCCCTTCTGATCTCCTCCAAACTTGACTTCTCCTCTAGACTTAAGCACCAGGTCTTGGAACATAGACCTTCTTCCTGTCATGTGTCGCGAGCATCCAGAGTCCAGGTACCATGACATGTTGTGCTTTGTCCTTTTTGCAGTCAAGGATATCTGCAATAGGAATAATCTTATCCTTAGGTACCCACATTTTCTTGGGTCCTTTCTTGTTAGATTTTCTCAAGTTCTGATTGAACTTGGGTTTAACATTGTAAGCAATAGGAGGAACAGCATGATAATTCTTAATGTGAGTTTCATGATATTTCCTAGGTTGTGTCACATGCTTTTTGGTGTGTGTTATGTGAAAACTTTGAGCATGTGAAGTGTGCCTAATATCATGGGAGTGGCCATACTTGAACTGATCATACAATGGCTTGTATGTGAGTTTCATTTCATCAACAGGTTCAAGTTTGTATGGGGTTTCACCCTCAAAACCAATGCCAACTCTTTTGTTTCCAGACACAGCATATATCATAGAGGCTAGCTGACTTCTGCCAATACTTCTAGATAAGAACTTCCTGAAACTTAAATCATATTCTTTCAGAATATGGTTTAGACTGGGAGTGGATTGTTCTGAATCAGAAGGAGATCCAACATTATTGGATAATTTTAAAAGTTTTTCTTTTAATTCAGAATTCTCCAACTCAAGCTTCTTTGTTTCAAATTCAAATAGCTTTTTCAGCTTTTTGTATTTGAGACTAATCTGAGACTTGAGTTCCAGAAGTTCAGTTAGACCGGAAACTAACTCATCTCTAGTAAGTTCAGAAAATACCTCTTCAGAATCTGATTCTGATGTAGATTCTGATTCGTCATCTTCTGTCGCCATCAGCGCACAGTTAGCCTGCTCATCTTCAGAGTCTGAATCATCTTCTGACTCATCCCAGGTTGCCATAAGACTTTTCTTCTTATGAAACTTCTTCTTGGGATTTTCCTTCTGAAGATTTGGACATTCATTCTTGTAGTGTCCAGGCTCATTGCATTCATAGCACATGACTTTCTTCTTGTCAAATCTCCTGTCATCAGAAGATTCTCCACGTTCAAATTTCTTTGAACTTCTGAAGCCTCTGAACTTCCTTTGCTTGGTCTTCCAGAGTTGATTTAGCCTTCTGGAGATTAAGGACAGTTCATCTTCTTCTTCAGATTCTGATTCTTCAGGATCTTCTTCTCTAGCCTGAAAAGCGTTAGTGCATTTCTTGATATTGGATTTTAATGCAATAGACTTACCTTTCTTTTGAGGCTCATTTGCGTCCAGCTCTATTTCATGACTTCTCAAGGCACTGATAAGCACTTCCAGAGAAACTTCATTCAGATTCTTTGCAATCTTGAATGCAGTCACCATAGGACCCCATCTTCTGGGTAAGCTTCTGATGATCTTCTTTACGTGATAAGCCTTGGTGTATCCCTTGTCAAGAACTCTCAATCCAGCAGTAAGAGTTTGAAATCTTGAAAACATCTTTTCAATGTCTTCATCATCCTCCATCTTGAAGGCTTCATACTTCTGGATTAAAGCTAGAGCTTTAGTCTCCGTGACTTGAGCATTTCCTTCATGAGTCATTTTCAAGGACTCATATATGTCATAGGCCGTTTCCCTGTTAGATATCTTCTCATACTCAGCATGAGAGATAGCATTCAGCAAAACAGTTCTGCATTTATGATGATTCCTGAAAAGCTTCTTCTGATCATCATTCATTTCTTGCCTAGACAGCTTTACGCCACTGGCATTTACTGGATGTTTGTAACCATCCATCAGAAGATCCCATAGATCACCATCTAGACCAAGAAAGTAACTTTCCAGTTTATCTTTCCAGTATTCAAAGTTTTCACCATCAAATACCGGCGGTCTAGTATAACCATTGTTACCGTTGTATTACTCAGCAGAGCCAGATGTAGATGCAGGTGTAGGTGTAGACTTTTCACTTTCATCAACCATCTTTTACTGAAGCGTTTTTCTCTTCCTGAATCTTTTCTAAACACGGTTAAGTGCTTGCACCTTAGAACCGGCGCTCTGATGCCAATTGAAGGATAGAAAAACACTTAGAAAGGGGGGGTTTGAATAAGTGTAGCTTAAAAAACTTGACAGATAAAAATAAATTGCACAGTTATTTTTATCCTGGTTCGTTGTTAACTAAACTACTCCAGTCCACCCCCGCAGAGATGATTTACCTCAACTGAGGATTTAATCCACTAATCGCACGGATTACAATGGTTTTCCACTTAGTCAGCAACTAAGTCTTCCAGAGTCTTCTGATCACACACTGATCACTCCAGGAACAACTGCTTAGATACCCTCTAAGACTTTTCTAGAGTCTACTGATCAACACGATCACTCTAGTTACAATCTGCTTAGTTCACTCCTAAGACTTCCTAGAGTATTCTGATCCACACGATCACTCTAGTTCCTTACAACTTAATGTAATCAATCTAAGAGTATTACAAATGCTTCTTAAAAGCGATAATCACAACTGTGATATTTCTCTTAACGTTTAAGCTTAATCTCACTAATATATTACAAAAGCAATGTAGTGAGTTTTGATGAAGATGAAGATTCTGAGTTTTGATTTGAACAGCGTTTCAGCAAGTTTGATATAAGTTGTTTTGGTGCAGAATCGTTAAAATCGTCAACCTTGCTTCTCATCAGAACTTCATATTTATAGGCGTTGGAGAAGATGACCGTTGAGTGCATTTAATGCTTTGCGTGTTCCGTACAGCATTGCATTTAATGTTATACGCTTTTGTCAACTACCTCGAGCCTTGTTCACGCTGTGTCTACTGACGTAGCCTTTAGTAGCTTTTAACGTTCCTTTTGTCAGTCAGCGTAGCTTGCCACTTGTACTTTCTTCTGATCTGATGTTTGTGAATACAACGTTTGAATATCATCAGAGTCAAACAGCTTGGTGCATAGCATCTTCTGATCTTCTGACCGTGAAGTGCTTCTGTTGCGTGATACCATCTTCTGAGCTTCAGTGCTTCTGATCTCATGTTCTTCTGATGCTTCCATAGACCCATGTTCTGATTCTGCTTCGACCATCTTCTGATGTCTTGCCAGACCATGTTCTGATGTTGCATGCTGAACCCTTTGAGACAAAGCTTCTGAGCGCTGAATTATGCGTACTCTATATATATATTTCCTGAAAGGGAAATTGCATTGGATTAGAGTACCATATTATCTTAAGCAAAATTCATATTATTGTTATCATCAAAACTAAGATAATTGATCAGAACAAATCTTGTTCTAACAATTTGTTGGTGGACAGGTCAGGGGTGTTGTTGTACCTGTTCTGGTTGTAAAGGTTGGCTGCATAAGCTTGAGGCAGCTCGGTAACAATATCATCTTTCAGAATAGGACAAGTATCGGTCGGATGATCATGAGTTGTATAAATGCCACATACAGTTGTTGTTTGAGGTTTTGCTACTGCAAGTTGTTTGACTAATGCGGTCAGCTCATCAATTCTGGTTTCTAAAGCTTTGTTTGAAGAACCCTGAATTTGATGCACACCCTTGGTCTGGACAGATTTGGTTCGAGTGGTGAACTGCTGTGAATTTAAGGACATATTTTCAATAAGGGCCCTGGCAGCAGCTGGAGTTTTGTCAACAAGTGTTCCACCACTAGAAGCATAAAAAATGTTTCTATCCATAGGTAACAACCCCTCATAAAAGTATTGAATGAGAAGTTGCTCGGTAATCTGATGTTGAGGACAGCTTGAAACCAACTTCTTGAACCTATCCCAGTACTCAGCAAATGACTCATTTTCTTGTCTAATACCACATATTTCTTTTCGGATTGAAGCAGCTCTAGAGGCAGGAAAATATCTCTCCAAGAACACTCTTTTCAGAGCATTCCAGCTTGTGATTGAATTCGGTTCGAGATCGTATATCCAGTCTTTCGCTGCACCCTGCAAAGAAAAAGGAAAAGCACGAAGTTTGATATGATCTTCAGTTATCCCTTCAGGCTTCAATGGTGTGGAACACACCACCTGGAATTCCTTCAAATGTTTGTGCGGATCCTCACCTGCAAGACCATTAAACTTTGGCAACAAGTGTATTAAACCCGATTTTAATTCAAAAGGAACAGCAACAGCATCATATTCAATACACAAGCCATTATAATTTACATCAGGATATCGTCTCACAAGGATTCTTGAATTTACTATCTTTGGTGATGCATGTGCAATTCTTTTATAAGCAGTACTGCCCAATTGCTGAAAATTTTATTAAGCTCAATCAAATTATTATGTAAGTGTTTAATTATCCATGTGGGGGCATTGGGATGATGTGGCAGTGATTTGGCTATTTTCTTTTCACCTAAACATTCAATTTCTCTTTCCCTTCATTAAGCCTTTCTGATGCATTACATTCATGTAGAAGGGAAAGAGAAATTGAATGTTTAGGTGAAAAGAAAATAGCCAAATCACTGCCACATCATCCCAATGCCCCCACATGGATAATTAAACACTTACATAATAATTTGATTGAGCTTAATAAAATTTTCAGCAATTGGGCAGTACTGCTTATAAAAGAATTGCACATGCATCACCAAAGATAGATATCGTCTCATTAAAATTTGGGGGGGGGGTTGGTTTGGTGGTCGAAAAAGTGATTATCAAAAGCAATTATTGAAATAAGTTGTTTTTGTGAAATAAGTGATTATGGGATACGTCAATCTACCGATTCAATTATTATAATCTCACTACCCTAAGCGGATTCCAATCCCGTTCGATTACAATATAATCAACAAGCGCAACAATATTATACGAATTATATTTCCCGTTTGCCGAATTAAGCATTCAGTTAAGTAATAAGCGGATTAACGATTAAGCATACGATAAACACGCAGATATATTGGAAAACATAAATCAATCGAACCAAACAATATATATTATGAATATCAAATTAAGCAAAAGATAAACAAAATATATAATTGAAGGAAAATGAATTTTATTGCAAAATTATAATAATCTCATAGTTTTGGAACCTGAATACGAAATATCAACTCGAAAGGGTTAGTTCGCCATGGGATCGTACAAGCTTTTCCAAAACTCGTGAATAGTGGTGATGATGATGATGAACAGTGTTTTGGCTGCTACCCTATGGGAAAATAATACAACCCGTTTTACAAACCCACTGGGTCAAACATACGACCCAGGCCCACAACTAATGACTCGAAACTTAAATAAAACTAGTGTTGCAACTTCAACGAATTTTTTGGCCCTGCTACAGTCGGATTCTGACTTCGACTCCAACATGAAAGTTGTAACTCTCTCTCTTAGCTTTCCGGCGATTATTAGAACGCCCCAATCGGACTCCTAGAACTCCAGTTATGATCGTTTCCGTGCAGACTGCTAATGCTGAAAAATTAATACGAAAAACAAATAAGTGCAAAAATAAAATAAAATATCAAAACATAAAAATAAATAAAACAAATCGAAGAAATGCTTGAGTACAAACATGGAAGAACGTGCATCAAAATGCACTAATCAAGGGTTTGGGTTCCTTTGATGACAATATCCTTTTTGACGTGGGGTCGAAGAAACCATAGAAATGGTATATAAAGAATCACTTCTTGGTAGGTGTCATACCCCAAAATTTTCCCATATTATTTCTCTTATACAAATTCAAATCAATACATGAAGCTCCTAGACATATTCTCCTATGCAAGGGCTCTGAACTAGGGTTTGGTTCGTTCAAAGGAAAATCAGTGAATCAATGGCTCCAAAGCATCTCATATGGCTCAATATATCTCACATAATATTCATGACAAGTACCAAGCCTCAATTCAAAGAATTGGTCACTCATTTGTTCAGAAAGTCAACAGTCGACTAAGTTAACCTAAAAGTCAACTGTGGTCAAAGTAAAGTCAAAACTCCTGATTTTTTGTCAAGATCCTCATATTGAAGTATCATTCACCATTTGATCAAGAATTGATCATGGTTCATCAAGGAAAGAACAAAAATCAACAAATCAAAAAGTTTCTAAATTAGGGTTTTGTATAGGAAAAGTCAACTGAACTTTGACCAGCCATAACTCTCACATGGAACATCAGAAATTTTCCATCCAAATCTCATCTTGAAGGAAATTTGATTCTCTACAACTTTGTCTCTCACATGCCAAGTCTAAAAATGCTTCATTTGAGAGATATGGACCAAAACATTACAGGTCCTTTTCAAAAGTCAACAAAAAGACACTTTTTTCAAAAGGACATAAAATGAGTATGGAAAATAATTTTGATATGAGACCAAGGACACTGGTTAGAGGACTCTCTAAGGTTTCTAAAAAGTCCTAGAACACTTCCATACCTCAAAAATTGATAGAGTTAGACCTTCTTAAAGTTGGACTATTTTGGAAGGAAAAATGTGAAAGAACTTGGATTTTTTACAAATAGGCCCAAGTTATTTTGGTTCAATCTTGATCCCCAAGTATCCAAAGGCCCAAAATCTCTTTCCCACGAAATTATATGATTTATTTGATTTATTATGAATTTTTAATTCATCTAAAAATGATTAAAATCAAATAAATTACTATAAAATCAAATATTTTATAAAAGATGTGATTTGGATCTATTTTAATCATCAAATATATTCCAAAATCAATCCAATTTCGTGCATAAATAAAATTGGACAAGATCGAATCAATATTGGCCTATTTTAGAAAGTTTCATAACTTATTTCCAATCAAATTTTCTCAATATGCAAATCAAAGATTAAAGAAGATTTGATTCAATTTATCAACCCTAATTCATCCTCTATAAGTATGTGAGCAAGGCCAGACACAAGGTGGCACAAATTCTGCTGCAAAAAACCTCAAACCCGAGTCAAGAAAATCCAAGAAAAATAGCATTCAATTTTGGAGTTTGAAGCAGATTCCAACCAATCCAAGGGTTCAAACATAGTCTCTGAAGTCTCTTGAAGCGATTTGGATACTCACACGCGAACAACATCCCCTGAATTGTCTCCGATAAGCCACGGTATGTCATGAAACAAATTGATTCGGTTATGATATATCATGCATCCATGTTGAAAATTGTTTATGTATTATTGTTTGTAATGATGCATAGATCGATTCTGGACAGTTAATTGGCTTTTCGTATGCGTTTGCCTTAGATCGCAACTTTAGGGTTCGAAATTTTTGGTTTAGGGTTTAACGATTTAGGGGAAATTAGACTCTTAAACCAGTTCCATTGAATTCGTATGGAAAAAATAAGTGGAATAGTGGTCTGGAATTTTATTTTTCATGCGTATGCAAAGTTGTGGAGATTGGCAGGTGTAAAAGGTAAGGTTTTTTACAACGCGTTTGCAACGAGCGCTGTAAAAAACGTGTTGCAGGTTTCCTGTGAGGAAGACGACAACGTGGCGCTATGCTTTTGGTCTGGCCGCGCGCGCTTTGAGTTTTCAAACACAATGATCCCCTGCCTCTCGGTGCATACGCGTGCGGTACACCTCTACGATCCAGCCGTCCGATCGCTGTTTGATTTGATCCAACGCGCAAGGGGCCGCTGGTGCATCATGGACCATCACTGCTTTGCCACACCACATCCTAAGCTAAGTTTTTTTAATTTTATTTAATATTATATAATTTCTTTTGTATTTATATGTTTATATATTTGTTCTTTTATTTATTTGTTTTTTATTTTATTCATAAAAATACATATATTTTCTAAACAACTTTTTGTTTTATCTATAATAATAATAATATTTAATTTATTTATTTTTTATATTATTAATATATGTTATTATCATTTATTTTCTTTTCTTATTTATTTATTTGTTTATAATTAATAATATTTATTTTATTTAATTCTGTATTTATTTATATTAATTTTATTTTCTTTTTTCTTAATTATGTATATATATTCATTTTAATAATATATTTATTTAATTACATATTTATTTCTTTTTCTTATTTTAACTTATATTTAATTATTTACATATATTCAAAAATCCATATTTATTTTATTTTAATTCTAAAAATTTCATAAAAATTATTTTCATATTCAATTTAATTTTTCTTATCCCGATTTAATTAATTAGGTCGCGAGACCAATAATTAATTAAATCGTTTGTATTTTCTTATTTAAACTCGTACCCTAATTAGGGTTCACGAAGATCATGCCCTACACTGAATATTTTTTCTATGCCTTTTTTCAGGGTCAACTTTCCAGATACCTTCCGACTGCGCGCCACGTCAAATACGAAGCTAAGTATTTAATTTATCTTAAAGTCTATTTTGTTTCCTTTTGATTTTAGGGTTTGCCCTTAACCTTTCTTGAACTGTACATACATTCACCCTCTTCTTCTGCCTTTGCCATTTTTAGGGTTACCCCCGAGGCTTCCCTCCGATCACCAACCATATCAGATCAAATGCCAAGCTAAGTGTTTTTATTTTATTTATTTACTTTTAATTTCTTCATTTATTTTTAGGGTTAACAAAGTCCGCCTCCGAACCGATAATGCACTCACCCCCTTCTGTTTATTCTTTCTTTTCCAATTTTCAGGGTTTGTCGACTGCCAAAGCTACGAGTATTGGTAACCCTAAACTCTAACCCTAATATTTTCTGTTTTTAATTATTACTTATGCCAAACCCTATTAGGGATCCGCTGGTTTCATTTTCCCCTTCCCCATATTGTTATTATTACTGCTTTACATTAATTGTTGTGGTTAGTAATCCTAGGGAGTGCAAGTCTTAATCGATTTAGAATAATTAATTACAAGATAAAATATTGAATCAACCACGTGATTGTTGCACACACGCACACTTTTGGGGTAACCTCTTTGCTGCCTGTTGCCTGTTGCCTTGTGTTTTTTGCAGAATAGCCATGTCCCTCGAATACGAGGATACCTCAGCCATGCCGCCTCGATAAATAAAGGTCATACGACCCTAATGATGCTGCCTTCGATACACTAACATGACCTCGACCCTCGGAAGTTGCCTACGAAAAAGGCTGAGGTATCCTCTGGCTGCCTACGAAAAAAGGCTATTATGATCCTTCCCCTTAGACTACCTGCCTCTCTATGGCATGGGTCAGTCTTATGGCGAACGATAATGCGATGACCCTTCAACCTCCAAACGAAAGGCTTCCTGCCCTCTTATGGCAAGGATAGACCCTTTCATCCTGAAAGGCTAAAAGAAACCTATCATCTAAGTTTAAGGTAATTGCTCCTAATTGCTTTGCCTTGCTCGAATCTTTTTATATTCTTTCTCATAATCCTTCAAAAGGGCTACGCTCATTTACGAGCTAAAGTCCCTATTCTATTTTCTTCTACATTTCTTTTCAAACAAAGAGCAAATCAATTAAGAGCCCATGGAAAACCATGGATGCAAAGGGTGCCTTACACCTTCCCTTTGCATAATTACCCCCCGAACTCAGTTTTTTTATTTAAAAGGTTTTTCCTGTTCTTTTAGCCTTTCTGATTTAATTTGGATAAAATAAAAGTCGGTGGCGATTCTTGCTAAACCGCGACATTTTCAATTATAAAAGTCAGTTCACCGTATTACAGTAGGCGTCTGCTAGAAAAAGATTAGGGTGATCATATTTTGGTGAGTAGCACATAGAATCCTCTTTTCCTTGAACGCTCATTTGGTAGTTTACTGTATAATATATCTTCTCTTGATGTGTAGATACAAAGACATGTTATAAAACAATGCAACAAATTAAGAGGACTCCTCGGGTCGTCCACTACCTACATGTGCTACTACCGTCCTAGAAAGTAGGACTCTAATTTCGGGGCTTTCTCCTAACCGAGTCAAAGTGGAAAATTTTGGATTCCACCCTTCATACATAGTTGGGGGAATCCGGTTGTTATCCATGAGCTTGAGGCATTCCATAATGAGGAGCCACCGGCAAGACGACCCTAGATGCCTGGGAAAAACTTGGGGAATTCGATCTATGACCGACTTTACATTAATATCGGTCGCATTTCCCCTTTTGTTCCTTACTCGTCCAAGTCCGCAAATAGTTGGGGAGTTCTAGATTCTATTTTTGAAGATGATTAACACATTTATAAAGCAAGGTTGAAGCAATTGGCCACAAGGAATTAGTAGAGCTAGCTTTTGGTGTTGCTGGGAGGGAAGAAATCTTCTTGCTTGATTGTTTTTGAAAATAAAAAGAAGTTCTTGAAAAACGCGTTAATGCTCTCATACTTGAGAGAGCCAATACATAGAATAGCTCCAAAGGGTATCTATCTCGCTTTTAGGGATATGATCCATTGTAAATACTTTAAAGTATCACAGTATATTGGTCAAGAAGGTGTGGTTACTTGCACAGAAGAAGGAGAAGAAGAGCAAAGTTATATCCCTTGCACTGACAACAATAACCAAGGACGATACAACCCTTGTTAAGGAAAACAAGGCGTTGTATTACTCCCGTAAGATGTTGGAAGATATGGAGACATATTTGAAAGAGACTTGAGAAGGTTGGAAGAAGACTGGGGACGAAAAGTGGGAGATGCTTATTGAAAATCTTTCCTTAGCTAAGGAGAATTTGAAGGAACTGGAAAGAAGTTTCTCCGCCGTGCATGTATATTTCAAGAACACATTGCAACAGGTGAAATATTTTTATCCTTAAGTGTATATTTCGTAAAAGAAAGTTCATCTTGATCAGGAAATGGTGAATGGGGAGCTGGTATCTGTTGTGGATGATCCAAATGCGTAGTCTCTATTTTTCAATCTAGGGTTTTCGTACCCGGTGTAACTTCAATGAATAGGTAAACTTCATGGTCTGTGCTTGGTTATGTATATTTTAGTTTCTATTGTTTACCGTTGTTTTTACCTGTTATAAAATTTCTTTATGTTCTGAGTTTGTTTCTTCAAGAGATATTTGTTCTTTGAGGTCAAGCTCTAAGTTTCATTGGAAAAGATGGGAACTCCCCTTCCCTCCCCCTAGGTGAAATTTTGGTTCGAGATCGACATGATGGGGATTCACCTCTCCCTCTAGATATGCTAGCTACCAAGAGGAGGTGAGCCTTTAATCACCACCTTATGGCCCAATATTTGTATATATGCATTGACAATGTTGTTCTTTGATTACTTTAGTCATACACTAGCAACATTTTTTATAACATTCCTGAGTCATTTGAGGTGGGAATTTGATTCTTTAGTCGTGCACTTGTCCCTGTGGCTGACCTTTATGATCATAATGAAAAGAGTTTAGCAAAATTGATTAGTTTCACTAGAAAAAATCATTACATCTTGTTAAATGTGCATTTTACATGTAATAAGAGGAAATTTAACCAAGTAGTGTAGTCGTTGCTTATTGACTACTGGGAATTTGTAGCGTGTGTGGTTATCAACTTGAGCTTTTATTCGGAGTCCCCCCTGAACCTATCAGGTTATAATTATTAATTTTACATGCGGAGGGCTTAACCACCATATCTCTTAACTGCATGATGAGTATGGCCACATTGGTCTCTATTGCCTTTCCTCTATCCTCTTTTTGATCGTGTTGTAGAGCCTTGTGTATTCTTCGTGCCCTAGATAGGTTGTCGCATATTGTCACTATTTCTTTGTGGACATTGTAATACTTTATCTTTAGATGGAATGCGGAAGCTATGGCGCCTAGGGTTCCTGCGAAAGGCATGCTCACTAGAAGTTATAGGTTAATTGTCCCAGTGTCTTTCCTTTCTCCCAAGGTAACCATTACCTCCCTATATCCCTATAGTAGGGTAGCAATGCCATTGAAAGTCTACAATTCGGATCCCTTATAGGGCCATAACTTATCCTTTTTCAGCCTTAACTTTTTAAAAAGCTCCACATACAAGATGCCACAAGAGTTATTGTCGTCAATGAGGATCATGAACACATCAAAATTGGCTATGGTAGCTGTTATGACTAAAGGAAAGATCTCATTTGGGATCCATACTTTTTTTCTATCCAAGAATCCGAGGATAGTTTTTTTGGCTCCTCAGCCAAAGTCATTCCCTATTCTTTGCTCACGGCCATTAGCTCAATGGTTCTTCTCTTTGAGGTTCCGTTGGAAGGATTATTTGCTCTTGAGAGGCCACTAGTAAGTAATATAATATATTGAAACTTTCCTTTTTGGTCTTCCTCTCCTTCCCTGTTATTGTCTTTTTTCTTTTGGCTCTAGTCACAACCTCAATAGCTTTCTTGCGGACGATTTCTTCCGGAGAGGAAAACGTTTCTGCTTTGGCGAATCTTCTCTCACTTACGCTCTCTCTTATTGTCCTGACAACCTTTCCGATCACCTTCTCAAGTATATTATGTAAACCTCCCCTTTTTACTTAGCTATTATATTGCATCCTTCATATGGATGCACTAATAGATTTTATGGTTGTGACTTTTGTGGAAATGGCAATATTCAGACTTATCCATCTTGGAAGATTCTTTTACTTAAACTCGGCGTTAGCACACTCTTTCTTGATTTTTTCCTTCGAAGTGTTCAAAGGAGAGTAGGTTGAGAACCTGGATTGGGGTTCGTGATCCATGTATTCTATACGGCGACTATGCCTCTTTCAGGTGCCGACCATATTAAAGTTCCTTGGTCGTCAACCTATATTTCCCTCTTTAGCTAGGAGTTCCTCTTCGTAATTGATAGAGTTATTCCTTATTCAAAAAAAAATCACTTAAATTACAAGCTCCCTCAAGCCCCGGGTTTTCCTGGAACATGCAATTCGACCTCAACCCTTTCTTAAACATTCAACATTTAAGTTATACCCCCTAATACTGGTGCCACTTTTGTGAAACGATTAATGTACTCATGCACGATTTCTTTCTTTTTCTGAGTGACCCCACAAAACACGACCATAGTTATGGGTTGCCGCTTTCGGACAATAAATTGGACAATAAAAATGTCACCCAGGTACTTTCACGAATTTATACTCTCCCATAAAAGGATTTTAAACCACATTATTACAGCTTCCATCATAATAAGTGCGAAGAGCTTACACTTGATAGCTCATTGGGCGTAATAGCAAAATACCATATAGTTCAACTAGTAACAAACCCGTGCATACACACGGGTTCTGGTTTGGTATGCACATTTGTTTACATAATATATTTATTTTAAATCAAAATCAAAATTTTTGGATCATAACTACCATTTTTCGTATATAAAAATATTTAGATCATTAATAGATTTTTTCCCGTAAACAAATATTATTTATGTTCAGGTGTCATTTAGAAAAAAAATCTGGATAAATAATAAATTTTCGTATATAAAAAAATATTTTTTTCTCATATACCATTTTTTAATCAAAATATTTTGGATCGCAATTACCAATTTTCATATTTAAAAATATTTAGATCATTAATAGATTTTTCCCATATACATATATTATTTATGTTTAGGTATCATTTACAAAAATATCCAAATCAATTGTAAATTTTCGTATATAAACATATTTAGATCAATAATAGTTTTTTTTCCCGTATACGTTTTTTGAATAAAAATTTATCATAAATATCATTTTCATATATAAAAATATTTAGATCAATAATAGTTTTTTTCCCGTATCTCTTTTTTGAATAAATTTTTTTTGGATCATAAATACCACTTTTCATATATAAAAATATTAAATAATTAATATATTTTTCCCATATACAAATATTATTTATGTTTAGAATTGTTTACATAAAAATATTTATATCAATAATAGTTTTTTTTCCCGTATAGCCTTTTGAATAATTTTTTTTATCATAAATTCAATTTTTCGTATATAAAAATATTTAGATCAATAATAAATTTTTTTCCATATAAAAATATTATTTTTGTTTAGTTATCATTTACAAAATATCTGAATCAATAGAATTTGACTATAAATAATAGTAATATGCTACAATTGAATAAGTAATACACTTTTTCCCGTATATGTGTGTGTGTATATATATATATATATATATATATATATATATATATATATATATATATATATATATATATATATATATATATATATATATATATATATATATATATATATATATATATATATATATATACACACATTGATAACATATACTCCTTGTGAAATATAATCAATAACAAATAATTTTTGTAATATTTAATTGTGCAAACAATATTTTTATTGTATACACTTCATAATGACATATATTAATATAATAATATTTTAAATCATATAAACTAAACTTAATGATAAGTGACACACATTTTTGTATTTTATCCAATAACACACATTTTCAAGTATATTTTTAAATTCATTTTAATTGAAATATTTTTTTTTAAATTAAAATTATTATTGTTTTCTTAAAAATTATTGTATCTTAAAATAAAAATTATTTCAAATTATATATTTTCTTTATTAGTATTCAATTATTAAAGTTAATTTTTAAAAATTAAAAATTTTTTTAATAAAAAAATGTATTAATTCAAAAACAGGAATGATACAAGGCGATCGCTAGGATCCAGCCCTCAAAAAGACAAGAGAAACAAACGTAAATTAAGGCATTAAAAGGTTAGCTATATGTGGCTTAAGCTTAGGACTAGTCCACCCTCTATAAACTATACCATTGATAATTTTCCCCTCTACATCGCTATTATTTACACTATGGCCAAAACATCTCTCATTTCGGTACTGCCATACCTCGTACACTGTTTCCGCTAAGGCCAAACGTATCAAATCAGCTTTCCACCCTTTACCCCGATAGTGCAGCAAAAACCAGTTCATCTCATGTGTCCAACTGCCAGGCTCATGCTGAAACCGCAACCAGTTTAGGACTCTTTGCCATATTCATTTCAGAATAACATACTCAAAGAATAAATGATCAATGGTCTCATCTTTGTCACAAAAACCACAGGAAGTCGTTTGTACCATACCCCAACGATGCAGTCTCATGCGTGTAGGCAATTTCCCATGACAAAGCATCCAAAGCGTGAACACCGCTCTAGGCCTAGCTTTGTTGTGGAACACCAGATTATACCACTCCACACTAGGGCAATCCATCTGCAACAAATTGTAGAATTTCCTCCCATTAAACTTATGTGTTTGCACCATAGTCAACCACTCATTATGCCACTGTTGCACCAGAATTCTTTGCTTTAGGATGGCTTTGAACACCCCTGAATCAGAAGTTTTAACTGCCCTATCCATCACATGATCATGCTTGAGATAGTATGCATGGATCCATTGCACCCAAAGGCTTTCCGTCTTAGCATAGATATTCCACAGCAATTTAAGAAAAAAGATACGATTCCACAGCTCCATATCCACAGTACCAAGGTCTCCTTTTATCTTTGGTTTACAAATCCTCTCCCATGCAATTGGACTTTTCCTGCTGGTGGTGCTGCTACCTGTCCACAGAAACGTTCTGCACAATGCATCTATTCTCTTTAAAACAGTTTTAGGGAAAATAAAACATTGCATCCAGTAGGAGGAGATAGCATTCAGCACACTCTTGATGAGCTGCAGCCTTCCAGCATAACTCAGTAGTCTTGCACTCCAATGGTTGATCCTGCTCAGCAACTTATCCACAAGAGGCATATAATGGTTCACATTAAGATTCTTACTAGTGAGTGGCACCCCTAAATACCTAAAAGGAAGGGACCCTTCCTAATAGGAAGTCATTCGAAGAATGGTCTCTTTGTCATGACTAGGAACTCCACCAAAAAAGATTATGCTTTGGGAGGGATTAACTTTCAAACCTGTGGAATCAAGGAAGATGTGGAGAGTTTGTTGCAGCAAATCAACAGATCCATGGTCTCCTCTGGAAAATAGTAATAAGTCATCAGCAAATGTGAGGTTAGTGCGCTTAATCCTCTTTCATTTAGAATGATGATGAAAATTGGCATTTTCCTGCATTTGAGAAAGTAACATGTTAAGATATTCCATGGTGATAACAAATAGAAGAGGGGACAAGGGATCCCCTTGTCTAACACCCCTTCTAGCCTTCATTCTATCAGTATAAACCCCATTAATCTTGAAACTATAGGAAACAGTGGTCACAGTTGTCATAATCCACCCCACAAACTGTCTGGGCAAGCCTACCTCCAGCAAGATGCTTTCTAAAGACCCCCAATCCACCATATCGTATGCCTTTTGGAGATCTATCTGAATCATACAACGGGGAGTGCCATTCTTCCTAGTGTACCCTTTGATCAATTCAGCTGCCAGTAGAATATGATTGTGAATTTTTTGGCCTGGAACAAAGGCTGCTTGAGACTTGCTGATAATAGTTCCCAGAACAACTCCAAATCTTGCTGTGAGTATTTTAGAAATCACCTTATAGAATGTAGAACACCCAGCAATAGGTCTGAAATTTTTTATAGTTTTGGCAACACTGTGTTTAGGAATCAAAGTTACCACAGTCTCATTAAAAGCTCTAAAGATCACATTGTTAACACAAAATTCCTCTACTGCAGTTACCAGATCATGTTCAATAATGCCCCAACTAGTCTTAAAAAAATTGGCACCATATCCATCTACACCAAGGCTTTTGAGGTCTCAAATACCATTTAAAGCTTTTCTGATTTCCTCAACAGTGACTAGAGCAATGAGACTGCCTCTCTACATCATATACAGTTGGGGTCCTTTCCTCATAGCAGTGATATCAATCATCTTGATATTGTTCTCCTTGGTTCCCATCAAAGTCCTATAGTACTCACAAACCTCTTGAGCAATAGCATCTTGATGAGTGACAGAGGTACCATCATCCTTATACAGGATGTTGAGATTGGTACTATGATTCTTAGTTTTTAGAGCAGCATGGAAGTATGCAGAATTTGAGTCACCCTCTCTCAACCATTCAATTTTTGCTTTTTGCCTCAAAATCTGAATATTCAAATCCTGCCAATGAATAAGAGATTCAGTGATCCTTTTGACTTTCTCAATCTTATCAATGTTCATTCTGTCCACAATGAGATTCTCCTGTGCCTGCAACAAATCAGTTATGGCCTGAGCAATGGACTTGGTGATATGAGAGAATTGCTTACTCAATCTTCTTAAAGGGGCCTGCAATCTCATCAATTTATACCAAAGTTTAGACATAGGTCTTCCCTGAATTGGTTTGTTCTAGCTTGCAGTAACAACATCATGGTACCCTTCCACCTTAACCACACTATTAGTGAAGATGAAGTGAGTCTTCTGTCTGGTATGAGTAACATGGTCATTCAGGCAAACAAGGCTATGATCTGAAACACTAGGGTGCAGAATTTCAAGAGAAACATCAATGTTATTCTGAAGCCAATCAATGTTACCAAGGACATGATCAATCCTTGAGTATATAGTACCAACAGTGTGCTTGTTTGTCCAAGTAAAGTAGTCACCAACACTATCTTTCTCATAAAGCCCTGCAGAATTCATTAAGAGTTGAAGATCAGTATATTCAGCCTCAGTCACAAGATTACCCCCAACTCTATCCATAGAATTGATCACATTATTGAAGTCCCCAATAAGGAACCAAGGGCCCTATTGACTATTATGCATAAGCTCTAAATCCTTCCATAAGATCCTCCTTTGATCAAGCTGATTGAATGCATAGATAGCAGTCATCCAGTTCTGGAAAATGCCATTGATATCATAGACTCCACAATGTATCATTTGTGAGGTGGTTTTTACAATCCTAATATCAACTTTCATATCATCCCACATGATCCATATCCTCCCATTAGCATGATCATGGTAATGATCATGGTAAATATTATTTTAAATGTAAATTAACAATCATTTAAAATATCATAATAATATTTTTATTAAAAAGTAATTTATTAGAATATTTTTATTAATTATTTAATTAAAATAATAATAATAAAGTAATAAAAAGTGAAAAAGTGAAAAAGTGAAAAGTGAGTTGGAAAGTGAAAAATAAAAATGTGAAAAGTGAAAAATAGGTTGAAAAGTAAAAAGTGAGTTGGAAAAAATCAACAAAATAGACGTCTTATAATAAAAGAGTATTTTGGTGATTTGCAGAGCAACAACTTTTCTTATATTATAGATTAAAGCCGTAAAATAGACGTCTTCTTAAAATTTTACTAATGAAAATGTTTTCAATAGTACACAACAACAATACAAGGGACTACATTTCCGTCCAAACAATTTTCCATATGATGACAAGTAATCATGTACAAAAAATTTACACTATCATCCAATAAAAATATATTATTCTGGTATGCCATCTCAGTAATTTAAAAAAACAGCATAATTTTATGAGATATATATCCGTGATTGTTTGACGGTATAATTTTATACTATCAGTGCATCATCTATTTTCTTATATTTAAAAAATAAATAAAAAAACAAATATTTAAAATAAATTATCAAACATAAAAAAAAAAAAAAAAAGTAAAACAATAATCTTAAAACCTACCCTTTGTCTTGTCTCCTAAAAACGAATCTTCAAACGAAAAGCATCGTCAAGTTCCTTTCTCAGTTTGTTATAGATTATATTATAGATAGAGAGATAGATAGAGATGATAATAACAAATGTGTGAATCATGTTATTATTATTATAACATTATTATTATTATACATGAACTCAGTCGTATACATACAGCTACTACCAACTAACCCACATGTTCTTTTTTTCTCTCTATCATTTCATTATAAATAACACTTTCATGAATCATATACATAGGTAATTTAACTCTCACAATTCACAACAACAAAATGAATTCTACACAGTTTCGAATTCAACCGAATTCCGATCCTAACCCTTCATCAACTGACGTTTATCATCTTGCTTTGGATATTGGAGGTATTTTTCACTTTTTCTTTGTTCAATTTTAATGTTGATTTGATTTTCACTTCTGGTAATGCTTGATTTGATTTCATTGATTGAATTGAGTTATATTTGCAATCTTCTGATCAATTTTGGTGATTTTTTAGTTTTAGTTCATCTTGCTGTTTGAATAATTAGGTTGTGTTTAGGTCAACCACTTATTTAAACACTTATGAAGACTTTATTTGGATTAACTACTTAATTAATTGCTAATAGCATAATTAATTATTGTTAAGTGTTTATGTATAGGTTATATCATAACAAAAGATATAATTAAGTCAAACCGTTACTAATACTAATCTACGTAGCACTGACACTTCTGAAAAAAAGAAGTGTCTGTCTGTGTCATGACTGTGTCCGTGTCAGTAATGTTGATGGCGGATGTCATCCATGGCAGAGAGCCAAAATCCTGCCATATTAGCCGTTTTGCAGCGCCGTTATAGCAGATTATGGCAGAAAAATCCATAATATCGGCCGATATTTACCATTACTGCGAGCCCAAAAATGGCTGTGTATTTCCGCCATTGCGCTCCCATGGCGGATATTTGATAACAATGCGTTATATGACTTGAAATAATGTTTATAAATGAGAGAGATCCTCACTTAATAAGCCGATTTAGCGGGTTTGAGTTAAGTCCAATCTAAATTCTAATATGATAATAGAGTCAATCTAAGATATCAGACAACCTGTTATCAAGCTGTTTGCGTTGTGCTCTCGATGTTTAGTCTTTGTGCGTGAGGGGATGTATTCAGGGGATTCTTCACCTTACAAGTCGATGTTGTATGGTTGAGTAATGCTGTCTATCTGTTCACAGGATCCCTTTGCAAACTAGTATACTTCACAAAAGACGATGATAGTTTTGTGGACGGTGAGGCGGAGATATCTTCTAGAAAAACTTCAGAGAAATCCAAAGGCAATAGGAATCATCCTGTTCTTAAAGGAAGGCTCAATTTCAAGAAGTTTGAAACAAGCAAGATAAATGATTGTATAGATTTTATCAAGACCATGAAACTTCATCTTGGAGGTGTGTACAAAATTTGGTTTCTACATTATTGAAACTCGTGATATTGCACTCTATTGTTCTGCTATCTCCTTCAATTGATTGTAACTAGTGATAAAATCAGGTTTCCAGCAGCAAGAAAATCCTGGAAATCAGCAAATATCTATTAAGGTAAATAAAATTGAAAAACTTTGAACTTTTTATATTATGAACTGTTTGTTCCTATTTCCCCTATGCTTGAGCAGATAGGTGATTTGAGAAAATATATCAGATTTTGTCTAAATTATTGACCAACTTGAGTTCTCTGCTATGCTTCAAAACAATTCCTATACCTTACATATTGAGTTTGTCTCTTGGATGGAGTACATATATTCCTGGAATCTATGTTGTTAATCTCAGAAAGTGTTGTGTAGCACCGACTCCCTAAAATGCTATAGCGGTATAGTAGATAGCGGGATAGTCCCTATTGCAATAAAACTTGAGCAGAGAAGAACCAAGTAATTAGAAGAACCAAGTAATTGTTTGTGAGCAACAACATAACAGAATGAAGAATAGAACATTACCCTTAAAAGGGTTCTCGGATTTAAATTTACACCCTTTAAAAAGACAACGGTTTAAAAAAGGATTTGAGGACTTTATCCCTAAAACCATAATAGAGGATGCGATAGAGGTTTGGGGAGGCACTAAGTGGCTGTAACAACCCCCATTGCTGAAGGCAGCTCGCAGGCCAAAAGTGCCGCGCTTAATCCTACCACTCACCACTATGCTATTTCACTATTGCACACTACTGACAACATGAATCTTAGTTAAAATCAAAAGTGTGTTAAGTTAATAGTCAGAAGGTAAAAACTTACAGAAGCTTGGAGACACATTTCAAATAAACATGTTTCATTCAACAAAATATAATATATATTTAGTCTCGAGGCATTTAGGACCATACAAATAATGAAAACTATTATTGCGAAGGCCACAGGTGGTGGACCATACAAATATGCAGACTTATTCAAGGAAAGGCTAGGGATAACTCTTGACAAGGAAGATGAAATGGATTGCCTTGTCGCAGGAGCAAATTTTCTTCTCGAGGTAGGATCCAAATTCTGCTATTTTATCATCATAAAGTTAATAATTTCCCATCTTTAAATATTGAATTGAAGTTATTATATGAGTCATATTGATATTTTCAATTATTCATTCAATAAATAATCTTCGATACCGCAAAAGTTTAGCATATATGTTGAGATCCCATATCAATTAGTTTTATGGCCAAAATAGTCCTTATGAGTTATGAGATTTGGTAGTTGTTTGAGTCTTCTGTCTTATGCACCCTGAGAATTTCACGACACAAGATCTAATTTTTTTTTCACTCTTCTTTTTATAGGTAGTTGACCGAGAAGCCTTTACCTATATGGGTGATCAAAGACAATTTATGCAGATTGACCAAAATGACCTGTATCCCTATCTGCTCGTTAATATCGGTTCTGGTGTTGGCATGATAAAGGTTTTTATCATACAAGATACATAATTTCTATATCCTTCCAATTTCGAAATTTTCTCTTTTTTAAAAACTTAAAAAATCTTAGTTTTCAATTCATATAGGTAGAAGGAGACGGAAAGTTTGAGCGAGTTAGTGGAACGAGTATAGGTGGAGGCACTTTCTGGGGTTTAGGAAAGCTTTTAACTAATTGCAAGAGGTTATTTATTTACTTATTTATTTTGACGACATATTCATTATCGGTTCTTCTATATAGACTCGTAGGATTGACATCAATGTTTTTTGTGGTTCAGTTTCGATGAGTTACTGGAATTAAGTTATCAGGGCAACAACAGAGCAGTAGATATGCTCGTCGGAGATATTTATGGTGGAATGGACTATTCGAAGGTATGTCTAGTGAAAATGTATGCCCTTTTTCCTATATGATGATACAATTACTCTTTTGTTATCAATTTAGAAAGTAGGATTCTTTGACATTCGTTTTGCTGATATATACTTTCTTTGATTGATAACAGATTGGTCTTTCATCAACAGCAATAGCCTCTAGTTTTGGAAAGGCAATGTCTGATAATAAGGACCGTGAAGATTACAAACCCGAAGATATTGCTCGTTCTCTTCTAAGAATGATCTCAAATAATATTGGACAGGTCAGTTTTGTACTGTGAATTTGGAGTTAGATGGACCCCACTCTGCATCAAAGAAACTCATTTGCTATGTGTCTCACTTTCAGCCTGGAAATGGATTTCGGCTCTTATTTGTTTCCTTTTGTTGATTGCTTTCAGATCTCTTACTTAAATGCCCTTCGATTCGGGCTCAAGAGGATTTTCTTTGGCGGATTTTTTATTCGGAGGCATCCTTTTACAATGGATACACTATCTGTTGCTGTTAATTTCTGGTAAGCGACAAGATAAATAAACCCTCCATCCAACTGCCAATTTAGCGCTTCATAACTAATGAATCTGTTGTGTACTTTTTTAGGTCTAAAGGCGAAGCGAAAGCAATGTTCTTACGGCATGAAGGATTTCTCGGAGCAGTAGGGGCGTTCATGAGTTCTGATAAACATGGCCTCAAGGAGTTATTGGTCAAACAAGATACTCAACAAAGTCCCACCAAGTTATCCTTTGCTGTTAATAAATTGCAAGGTCCACTCGATGGAGAGTTAAATGGAGATGAAAGTATAGAGTGTAGTGTCTATGCGGCTTAGATGAAGCAACCGGTTGCTTCTTCATGAAGTAATCAGTTGTTTCTTCATGATTTGTAGTTGTAACTGAATTTGATATGCAAAATAGTTAGTATCGGTAGAGAAAATCAGAATGTACACTCATGAGTACATGTTATTGCTTCTTACTTTCACTCATTCAGCGACGGAAAACTTGACTATATGATATATCAATGAAAATAACAGAATGTTAGGGGTGTATCAAATAACAGATCCCGAGTTTCTGAAATACAAGGAGAAAATGCAGAAAGCAGAAAGAAATGATAATACAAGCAATTAGATATAGAATCTGATCACAAAATGATGCCAAGATCAATTAACTGCATACTTTTTAAGGGTAGTGTTCAGTTCACTACATCCATCATCACTAACCTTATGGAAGCTCAAGTATGTCTTTTGTATCTATCGAATTTTGAAATATTGTCGCACCAATTATTCAATTATTCGGCATCTTTCTTCAGCAGCATTTCTCTTCGGCAGAAAGGCATCCCTATCCATGTTAAAAATGAGGCCGGATTTTTATCTCCGGACTCAACTCTTGAACAATATTGTGTGTATGTTTTATTTGTGTGTGTTAAGTATTAGTGGTGTTTGTCACACCCTAAAGAAACGTTTTGGTGGCCATATGGAGAAGGAGAGTACAAGTGAATGGACACGAGAGAGAAAGAAGTTGTTAAGGGAGAGTTGCAAATGCAGATGAGGAAAGTGAATGCGAACAAGCAAGGTATAAATAGAAGAGAGAAGACGTAACAGATAAGAGAAACGATTTAGTTCAGAGGACAATCATTCTCAAGACACACAAAATAATTAAGGAATGGAGATGAATATTAATTATTACTATTGTATTCAAGACATATGTTTAGAAGAAGATGATGATACTGAGTGGACAGGGAGATAATGAAAAGGCGTGCCAAATATCATTATTCCCAATAAAACTGTTTCCCAAATATCTTAATTGATTATAAGAATTTATCCAATAAACGACAAGATTCAGGCACACAAATAAATTTATATCAGTTTAAAACTTTATTTGATGAGGTGGATTCTTAAGATAAAGACATTTCAAGAGCATATTCTGATCATGGATGTTTTCTGGTATTTGAGAGCTTCACTAGGCTAACGCATCACGTCCCAGGATTCATTTTTAAGCAGATGGAACAATTATAAAAGAATCCACAATTATTATTCAAGAGCATATAAAAGAATGAAAGTAAAAAGAGTCGTGCTTCTTATTCTTCCACAATTATTATAAGATCTCACTTGGACTAGATCTTATCAAGACTTTGTTCTCAATGTATTGCAATCTCTGCTCAGAAGTGCTTAGTCATGTAGATTTCATTGATCATGATTTTGACAATTTCAAGCACAATTATGTTCATACTTTCTATTGTTCCATTTTTTCCATGGAGTTCTAGAGTAAGAGAATTCACTGGAAATGTCATTCTCATCAAACATCTTTTCAAGGTGCTTGTTATCAGTTTCTCCAACATGACCACTTCTAACCCTGACAAATATGAGACTAGTCTTAATTTGTATTTAGTTACAACGGTGGTGAACACATAATGTGACTCCTTCTTGTGTTAAAGAACCTTTACTCAAGTTCATATGATGTAATCATTAGTAATGACTTAGCTATAATTCTTCTCATTGATTTGATACAATCTTCACTTGTCTAAATAAATCAATGTGCAGAAGCTCCAACGTTCTGGAGGTAGAAGCAACATGTTTTGTTTTTAACAAAGTTTTGAAAGCGAGCCATTTTTGACATGCTTCACAAAGAGCTTAACGGTTGTTCTTTCTTTTGCCTTTGAATAGTATTGAGCCATTCTACTAACTTGTAACCTATTAGGATATTAAGAAGAAATGATCTCATATCTAATTTCATCATAGTCTTGGAGCTTATGATATTTTTTTCTTTGTCCAACTCCAAAACTCACAACGCCCTCAAGCTTAAGTTCCAGGCTTTAGAACACATGCCTTCTTCCCTCCATGTGTTAGAAGTAGCCAAAGTCCATGTATCATAACAAGTGTTTTAACTACCCTACTGAGAATGTATGCAACATAGATTATCTGTTTCTTGGGTACTCATAATTTCTCCTTTTCTTCTGATTCTGAGACTGCTTTTCCTCCAAAAGAGATCTATGCATCTGAGATCCCTATTAGCACTATGTTAGCCTGATCTTCTTATGACTCATATTCTGAAGAATCAGAATCTTCCCAAGTTATTGTCACCCCTTTCTTCTTGCTTTTGAGAGCTTTATTTTTGGACTTGTCCTTCTGAAGTTCAGAACAGTTGTACTTGAGGTGTCCTGACTCGTTGCATTCATAACAAATGACTTCGTTCCACTCGAAGAGAACATTAGTCATTCTAGTACTTCTAAATGTGTTGCCTTGATTTCTCTTCTAGAGACGAATAACCCTTCTGGACAGCAAAGACAATTCATATTTGACTTCATCAGAATCTTTTTTAGAATCCTCAATATCTTTAGCTTGAAGAGCTTTGGAATTCTCAGACTATATGACATATTTAAGCGCAATAGATTTTCCTCATTTCTAAGGTTCATCTTGTTCAAGCTCAATTTCACAGCTTCTCAAAGAATTCAATAGTTCTTCTAGAGAAGTCTTGTTCAGATCCTTTGCTAGCTTGAGTGCAGTTACCATAGGCCTCAATTTAGATGAAAAGCTTATAATAATTTTTTTCACATTAGATAATAACCTTTGTTCAAAACTCTCAGTCTTGCAACAGAGGTTTGAAGCCTTGAGAACACCGTCTCAACTATTTCATCTTCCTCCTTTTTTTAAAGCTTTGTATTTATGAATCAAGCTCAACAGTTCCTTGGTTTCCTTAACTTGATCATTACCTTCATGAGTCATTCTGCGAGAGTCAAATATGGACTTACCTGAGTCCTTATTTGTGATCTTCTCATACTCAGTGTAAGAAATAGAATTTAGCAATATGGTTTTTGTTTTCTGATGATTCTTACGATCCTTCTTTTGTTGATCAGTCATAGCTTTTCCTTCAAGTTGCTTTCCATTTCCATCTGTGAAATGTTTATAGCCATCTACTACCATATCCCAAAGATCAAAGTTAAGACCAAGAAAGAAATTTTCTAGTCTATCTTTCCAATATTCAAATTTTTCACCATCAAAGATGAGAGATTTAAAATTGTAGCTTTGATTTAAAACTGGAGCAGGAGGTGGTGGTGTAGAATCAACCATAGTGTTTTTGAAACTCGTTTGGATCTTTATCTGACACAGTTAAGTGTATAAAACCAGAACCGGAGCTCTGATGTCAGTTGAAGGTGCGAGAAACACAAGAAAGGGGGTTTGAATTGGGTTACACCAAATATAATCTTTTCGCAACACACAATACAGGGTTAACAAGTGAATAAAATAGATGGACACGATTATTTTTATCCTGGTTCATTGTTAACTAAGTTACTGCAGTCCACCCGTCAAGGTGATTTTGCCTTCTAAAAAAGGACTTAATCCACTATAACCAAACTGGTTACAGACAACCACAATGACTGCAACCACTGTCTTCTTGAGACTTATGACTAACACTATTCTCTCAAGGAAACAACCAAAATAAGCTTATGATCAACCTTGCTGACAACTCCAACAAGTTCAGTTGATCCTTATCATGAAACCACTATGATCGCAACCATAGTCTTCTTGAGGCTTCTAACTAACATGTAGTCCCCCAAGGAATCTAATTAACCACGTTGATTTCAAATGTGTATTACAAGATGCTTCTAATAAACATATTACAAAATGTTTAAGTACAACAACACAAAGTGTTGATAGTCAAGATACAAATAAAAGCTCCTTGCTAAAAATACAAAACTATACAAAGAATTTCTCTAACAGAGTTTGTACAACGCTTTGGTGTAGTTTTGTAGAACTGATTCGTTGATTTCAAATTCTTCCCATGGCTTCCTTTATAGAGAAGGATAAATTCGTTGGAGAGTAGAGGTCACAACTTACGTTAGTACTTTTATACTCACCACCACACGCAAGTCGTTCTTGATTTTCCAAGTATTAAGAGGCTTCTAATTGTATGTTGATTGAAGCATGCTTTAGATGATCAGAACTTGATTCTTAATAACCTAAGTCTTTGAGTCTTCAAAACCTGTTCAGCAGAATCTTGTCTTTAGAGTCTTCAACACTTGATCTTCAAAAGCAATGTCTTCAAATCTTCAGAACTCGTTCAGCATAACCTCATTTTCAACATCTTCAGAACATGAGACATAGAAGCCAAGATTTAGAAGGCCTCTAAAGCTTCATTTATAAGTCACGATTAGAAGCTCTTGCACTACCGTTTCTTAGAACCGTTGCTGAAGTAGCATTCCAGAATCTTGACTTCCATTGTAACACAACACTAGTATTATTCCAGAGTGTTGAGTTCAGAACCTAATGATGTCACACACATTGTCACCAAAGGCAAAACCTGCAAGGAAAAAGCCACACCCTAGAAAGAAATTGTTAGTGTATACAATTTTTACTTAAGATAACATGTAACCCTATCATCAAAACTCAAGGCCAAATGCATAACCAATCATATTCTTACAATCTCCCCCTTTTGATGATGACAAAACCATGTACTTTGATAGAATAATTTATACAGGGTAATCAC
This sequence comes from Vicia villosa, assembly GCF_029867415.1. Taxonomy (NCBI): domain Eukaryota; kingdom Viridiplantae; phylum Streptophyta; class Magnoliopsida; order Fabales; family Fabaceae; genus Vicia; species Vicia villosa. The sequence continues at coordinate 133,910 of NW_026706320.1, read as the reverse complement.
CATAAAACTCAAATTCAAAAAAGCTAACTAGCTCTCCCTAAATCTATTAATACTTTAAAATTCAATTATGCTTGTTCAAAGTCCCCCCTAAGCCCAAGACTCACATTGACGTCTCATCAGAGTCTGACTAGAGTTGTCTGGTCTTCATCTCAAAACCTGGCGTACTATCAAAACACTATAAGTATCAGAACCTAGATTAGTTATTGTCCTGATGCCAAGCATCAAACATCAGAACTATAACTTTGGTTTTCCATAAACTTGTCCACACACCAAAAGGTGCCAAGCAACACATCATCTGACGGTTCAATAGTATTGAGTGTGAGGCACATAATTGCTACCATTGGTATCTTCCGGCGTTGGCGATGGAGCTCGACTGTTAACTATGACTAAGGATGGTTAGGTATAAGAGTGGGTTATAGTAATGATTATGGTGATTGTAATGAAGAAGGTGTGACCCAGGTTAGTTTTACTAGGGCCTCACATTAGGCGTCAATAAACTAGTCAAAAATTACATGTGTGTGTGGTATCTTTACGAGGGTAGGGGATACTCAGAGGACTTAGTAGGGTTATAATAGTTTGTGGTGGTTATGGCTTGCCTACAATGGCGAGAAGCCCTATATGGTATTTTTTTAGGGTCAGCTCACGTGATATGAAAGGCTCTATATTATGCAGAATAATGGTGAAGTTGCGATTTGTCCCCTTTCTCCCATTAGGGGAGAAGTATTTATAGAGACCCTTGATTCTGAGACTTAGGATGCCTTAAGAAGTGGTAATTGCTCTCCCTTGACTAAGAAATTTTTGACTACTTATTCTTTAGGAAGTTAAGAGGGGTGGAAAACGGGCATGCCCGCCCCGCAAAAGACCGCGAAACAATGGGGCAGGGAGGGCGGACATATTTAAAAGTGCGGGTCTAAAATCTTGTCCCGCCCTGAAAAAAATGAGGGCGGGGTGCGGAAGGCCCGCAAGTATTGAATTTTTTAGGCCTAAAAGTAGTAAAATTGTATGGAAAAACTCATACCCGCAAAAGCCCGCGAAAAAACGGGGCGGGTAGGGCGAACACATTAAACAGAGCGAACCTAAAACTTTGTCCCGCCCGACAAAAAAATGCGGGAAAAACAGACTTTCCCACGGGCCGGGCCCGTTTTGCCACTCCTAATTATAGTAGAGAATTTCTTTCCTGACCCCCTTACCTTCTTGGTCACCCGCGGCGAAATTTCCAAAATGCCCCTATATTTCGGAGATGCATCTCTGAAATCACTTTTTTTTGAAAAAAAGTTGATTTCGGAAGTGCACTTCCGAAAACACAAAAACAAAAGGTGTTTTCGGAGATGTATTTCCGAAAACACTAAAAAGAAAAGTGTTTTCGGAGATGCATTTCCGAAATCAAAATTTTTTTTGAGAGAGGGGTGCCTTCGGAGATGCATATCCGAAATATTCCAATTTTTTATCTTAGAATGTTTCAAATATGCATTTCCGAAAAAAAAATCAATAGTTACTAAAAAAAATCAAGGTGAATCAATACAATTAATAGTATAATTAATTGTATTAATTAAAATGTATTATAAAATATATATCATTATAATCAAGATATAATAATAATATTAACCTAATAAATATTTAAATTAATATTTTATTTTCATATAAAAAATTAATATTATTAATAATAATAATAAAGATATTTATTTTCTATCTTTTTTGTGATACATAAAAGAAATTATTTTATAAACTAATTTTCAAAAACAATTTTATAGTTATAAAAAACCATTTTATAAACAAAATTTTCTAAACAATTTTAAAGTTAAATTTTTTTTTACTAACTTATATAAATTAAAAACATTCTAATTTCATAAGTAAATTTTGAATTATATAAAATTAAATATATTATTTATTTATTCATTAAATAAAATTAAGACAAAATTTTCTTTTAATTTTTTTAAACTAAATGAAAAATGAAATTTTATCATAATTAATTATTAAAATCATTTTTATATTTTTTATTTTTGTTTATTATTTTGAAAAACTATGTAATTTGAAATTTATATTAAAATATGAATAAAATAGTAAATAATTTTATTCTTATTTGATCTCTTTTATTTTAAAATTTTGCTGAATAATTATTAATATATTTATTTTTTATATAATCATAATTATTGTGTATTACTTTTAGTTTTAATAATTATTAATATAAAATTTATTTATTAATTTTAATTTAAATTAGAATAGAAATATCTACCGTACAATTATCATTATTATTTATAACTTATAAAATATATCAATTTTATAATATATGAATTAATCAATATCCTAAAAAAATTTAATTTTTGGGATATTTTTGGATATCCATATCCGAATTAATTAAAATCTCAATTTTTTTGTATTTTGGAGATGCATCTCCGAAATAATCAAAATCCTAATTTTTTTGGAGATGCATCTCCGAAATAATCAAAATCCTAATTTTTTTGGAGATGCATCTCCGAATTCTGAGAAAATCTGGAAAAAAATTATTTCGGAAATGCATTTCCGAAATAGGGATATTTAAGAATTTTCGCCGGAGCCACCCCATTGGGAGGTCAAGAAAAAAATTCTCTTTTATAATATGATTTAATGGCATAACTGGTGTAACTCATAACAAAATGATGCAATATAACATACTCATAAAAATAAATTAATATAAAATATTTGAATGTAATTCAAATTGGTTTGGATCAATTTTAAAAAATTAATAAAAAATTTGACTAGTTTATATAGAAAATTCAAATAAATCCAAAACTATTTGTTTTTCTTTTGTAGTTTTCAAATCGATTTGTGATATTTATTATAATAGGTTGTAACGGCGGTAAATTGAGTTTTAATATAAACATAATATAAATTATTATCTTATTATTGTATAAAAATTATTAATTTAATACAAATTTTATTTATGAGACTTTGTATACAGAATTGATCTTAACTATTACTATTATTTTTAGTTTTGATAAAAATTTAACGAAAAAAAAGTAAAAGAAACGAAATGGGAAAAAGAACAAAGGGTTAAAAAAATAAAGTAATTAAAATATGATAAAAAATTAAATTTAAATTTGAGATCGATTTTGTTTCCTTTTTGATAGGATGTTGAATTGAGTAATTAGTATCAAATCTTTTTATTATATACAAAATAAATTTAATGTCATTGATTGATCCAGATTTGAAGATTAAATCTTTTTTTTATTTTTTGTAACAAAATTTATATAGAGATTATCTAACCAAGATTTAAATAAACAAACTATCCTTAGTTTAAGTTTAATAGAATGTGTTTTCGCTTTTGAATGGTTAGAAACAAACTAAATTCATCGTAACAGATTGATAGAGGATTTTGTATCAAATCTTTTTTAAATTGTGATTTTTGTATCAAATCTATATTATTTAGTTTTTAATTTTAAATCTTCATGAAGACTATAAATAAATACTTAGTGAACACTTAAAAGCACAACGCTTAATCAACACATTACAGCATTAAGAAAGAAAAGAAATCAACGTCTATGGAGAAGAATACTACAATGTTACAAAATTCAGAAGTCATGATAATGCAAAAGAAAGCTATGGCTACTGAGAAGATCAATGCATATATACAAAAGATGAAAACAATGGAAAAGAAATTTGATCCATTATCTCATTTTTCTTTGCATAGAGTGTTATCTCAAGAGTCTCCAGAGTTTTATACTAAAGATGAGTTAGCACAAATAGAGAAAATCAATCACATTGTGTGTCAAGAAGCAAACCTCCCTCTTATTTCACAACGTAATGTGAAAAGAGTAGAAGTCAATGATAAAAAAAGGTGTCGTCCAAGTAATGAAGATATCATGTCTGATGAAGAAAGAAGAGTGAAATCAAAGTCCGCAATTACGAGAAAACCAATAATTCGCAAGAAAGAAATTGTGCTATCACCGCCACCAGAATTGCCTAATCATATCAATAACATGGTCAAAGTGTTGAATGGTAGTGATATTAAATATATCATGTGTAAGGAATTGTATAATACAGATCTCAACCATAACAACAATCGTCTTTCAATGCCAATTTCACAAATCAAGTCTGATTTTCTCACAGAAATAGAAAAGGCATCATTGAAAACAAGAGATCAAGAAGGAAGACCGTTTGGTTTAAAAGTGACTGTGTTAGATCCTTGTTTTAACGAGTTTTCATTATCTTTAAAGAAGTGGGACATGAAAACTACTAGTATTTATAATCTTCATCAAGATTGGACACCTGTTTTGTTGAAAAATAACTTTAAAGAGCATCAAAAACTTGACATTTGGTCATTTAGGGTTAATGACAAGTTATACCTTTTACTCAATGATAACAAGTCACAAGAAATTGAAAAAAGTAAAGAGCCGAAGAATTCAACTATGGTTTCGAAGACAGAAGAGATGAAGAATGAAGATGTTAAAAGAGTGAAGATTGCCAAGAGTATTGATTAATTTTTTTTATGCCCATAGACTTAGCGTTGAGTTATATGTAATGTATGCTCATTCAGGAACTATTATTGCTTATTTTGTTAGATTTCATATTTTCTTTAATAGAGTAAACTTTGGGTTCTTTTTCAACAAAACATAACATGCTATCAATGAATTTAATTTCTATGCTCTTTTTCATATGCACTTCCATCATAGTTAAAAATATGATTTATTTTTTTTACATTTGAAAATATGATTTAGGAGCGGCCAAAAATACCATTAGAATTAAATTAAATTTTCTTTTGAAAAAGACTATTCGTTTTATGATAATTGACGATAACTTTATTAGGTATCTGTTTATATTTTTGATTTAGAATTTAATCACAATTTTTCCTTTTAATTTTGGGACACATTAAAAGTTTTGTTAAAGCATAAGAGAGGGGTTTAAAAACAAGCATAAATATTAGGATTATGTGGTTTTTTTTTTATTTTTTTCATATTTCATATAAATTTATATATAATATTTATAAACGAAATATATAAATGTGAATATATAGAGTACTCTCTAATTTGTTCCAGTCAAGCCAGTTCTGTTTATAACAAAACAAAAATATCAAATATAGAAGCGCAAATTCGAATCTATAACATCCTAATCAATCGAATAGTTCTTTTTTAGTTATAACGAACAAAACACATCTCGTTTTATATGAGTGAATTTACTAAAATTCTAACAGAGTAACACCTTGAACTCTTTGGCCTATTGGTTTCCTTCATGGTGTCAGGACCTGCTTCATCAAGTGGTCTTGAGTTCAACTCCCAGATCAAGCACATGGTTAACCAGGCTCTGATACCATGATCATATATCCATATAAACAAGGCCTATAAAAGAGTGGTTATTTTTCCTAAAACTCATGTAAAATAATCATCATTTTTTGTTCTTTTTGTTCACTCTTTATATATTCATATGATACTGGTTTTATATGAAGAGAAAATTAATAAGGACATAACATTATAAGAGCTAACAGGAATCAATTCAGTTTATTTTTCCTAAAAAACATTGGCCAGACTAGAAGACCATACCTCAAATTGATAACAATAATCGACTTGTATAATTTTTAAATACATTTGTATTTATGGTCTTCGATTAAACTTAGAAAAATCGGGGCGTCTACGCTCCATATACGCAGTTTTTCCTTCTTTTGCTTCCTCGGTGCCATAAAATATCAGTGTTGCATTTCCACCCATTTCCTATAATCAAAGATTGGGTTAGTCGGTCGCAAGATCAGATATTAAGATTTCAAAAAAAAATAATCATGAATAGTGATGTATACCTGAAGTCCCGCGTGCCCGTCATCGACTGCATTAATAGCAGCCTTGAGAACCCGAATTGCAGTCGGGCTGTTTCTGAGTATCTCCCTACACCATTTGATTGTTTCTCTCTCTAAATTCTCTAGCTATACCAAACCAAAACATTGCATGAACAAAAGCTATGAGCTTCATGTTAAAACTTGCAATTACAGCTGAGAATTCCAAGAGCTTACTGGTACAACAGTGTTGATAAGGCCCATTTTCTCTGCTTCAACAGCAGAATAAAACCTTGCGAGAAACCACATTTCGCGCGCTTTTTTCGGACCTACCTGTATTAAGAATCATAATTTCTATCTAATGGATCAACAACATCGAAATGTTAAAGCAAACAAAATAGTACTATTAATTTATTTCTCACCAAACGCGACATGATAGAACTTCCGTAACCAACATCGAAACTCCCAACCTTTATAGATACAAGGACAAGATGTTACAAAGGAAAGGTTATGTGTTTGATTAGTACGAATCGTAAATGATTGATGCACCTTAGGACCCGTTTGGCCGAAGATGGCGTTATCTGCTGCGATGGTTAGATCACAAACCATATGCAATACATGCCCTCCTCCAACAGCGTACCCTGCAACCTGTTTTAGTGTTAGCTAAAAATATGAATGTAATTAGAATATCAAAGATGTAAGGAGAGTACCATTGCAATCACTGGTTTCGGAAGGCGGCGAATTTGCACCTGTAATAGGAGAAAAGAATGAAGATCAAAGAAGATAAATAACAAAGGGACTATTGGTTTTTTTTTCAACAACTTGAATTGAAAATTTTCTCATTACAAATCATGGAAAAGTGGATTGTGATATTGCGGTGGAGAAACTATATTGACTAATGTTTACGGGATAAACTTCCATCTTATAAATTTGAAAGACTAAATTAACCAATACTTGTAATTTGGAGGACGAAAATGATGGTTTACTCGAACAGCATTACTCCATTGAAAAAAAAAAGCCGCAAAAAGCCCGAAAAGAGATAACTCGAGTAAAGATCACTTCCGTTCACCTAAAAAGAAACATCAGGAATGAATTCATATATGTACCTGCAAGTCCAACACATTAAGGCGACCGAAATTTTCATGATCAGAATAACCATCTTCAGTCCTCAAGGCTTGGTCACCACCGCTACAAAATGCATCGGTTCCCTACATCACCAATATGTCATTAAAATCAATCAATTCTATATTACATATCAGTGGTTTCTCAGTGACAAACTACAATGGAAAATCACAAATATATGTTAGTAGCAATATTTTGAAAATTGAACCAGACATCGAACCAAAAAGACATATTATCGATCATATTATCCGATTTAAACCGTTTGAACAAGGACAAAACTGCAATCGGCCGAATGTATGTAGCTAAACATGTATGTATATACATACCTTTCCAGTGAGAATGATGACGCCAACAGAAGGATCATCTCTAGCATCATTGAAAGCACGAATAAGCTCCTTAACTGTCTGAGGTCGAAAGGCATTTCTTCTCTCTGGCCTATTAATACTAATCTGCAACGTACAACCATGAGATTAAATTGCAGACCGCATTGCACCGCAATTGCAGTGTGATTTGAAATCGTGCATCTTTCTACATTATGACCCACATTAGAATCCTTCAAAAATCAAAACTCAAAACTCAAAATTTAGAACCCAAAACTCAATTTACTTCTAAGAAAAACTTAACATCAAGTGTTATAAACGGTATATTTCAAACTTTTCTCAATCGAAATTCGCGCTGCAATGACCGCAATGCACATCGCAGCCGCTCAATCAATGCAGTCGCAACAGCAATTTAAAACCATGCATTAAACCCAATATTGTCAAAATTGAATAGAAAAAAAAAGAGGTTAAACCCTAAATTATACAATTGTCTAATTATTTCTAAATTGATTATGGACATTTCATAAGTTGTTTTTATAAACTCATTCAAACAATCTAACAAGTGATTATTCTCATAGACACCAAACACGCTTTAGTAATACTTAGAGTAACTAAATTCTATATGACCCATGTTAATAATTTCCCTTTTTTAAATATTGAATTGAAATTATTATATGACTCATGTTGATATTTTCAATTATTCATTCAATAAATGATCTTTGATGCCGCAAAAGTTTAGCATATATGTTGAGATCCCATATCAATTAGTTTTATGGCCAAAATAGTCCTTATGAGTTATGAGATTTGGTAGTTGTTTTTTTTTTGGACAGAAAATAAATGATATTCATTCATTCAAATCAATAGAGTACACCGTTGCAATACAAATTCAAAATCGCCAAAAACGAAAAGGATGAATCTGCGAACAAATCCACAGCATCCATGTTAATAGCATAAAACGGCAAATTGCATATGCCTACAAATATTAATGTATTGACTGTATTGAGATGTCCGAAATATTCATGCTTTCGAATCTGTAGCGTTGACGACACCAAAGTCATTGATTGAATCTGCAATAGATCGAAACTAATCTTTCAACCTGAAACAAATGAACACCGCACAAAAACGGAAAAACAAAATACCCGCACAAAGACGAGAAATCAAAATACACCACAGAAATATGGGAAATCAAAACAAATGATTACCCACGAAATCACAAAAAAGACAAAAAGAAAAGGTGTGAAAATCACTTATTTAAGTAATAGATAAACAAAAACGATTTGGATGATCAAAAACGATTTGAGTCTTCTGTGTTATGCACCCTGAGAATTTCACAACACAAGATCTAATTTTTTTCTCACTCTTCTTTCTATAGGTAGTTGACCGAGAAGCCTTTACCTATATGGGTGATCAAAGACAATTTATGTATCCCTATCTGCTCGTTAATATCGGTTCTGGTGTTGGCATGATAAAGGTTTTTATCATACAAGATACATAATTTCTAGAAAAAAAATTAAAATAACCATGTTTAATAAAAAAATACAGAAAAAACCAAATTTTTTGGAGTATTTACCAAACTGTCTAGGTTTGGAACCGACTGGAAGTGAATGCGTCATTCAAAATGGCGCATATGTACCTAAATAGCCATTTCAAATGGCGCAAACGTTTAAAAAATTAGGGCAAATGGACTTAGCCAATCCATTTGGCGCATGCATGCATCATACAACACATAGACGCCATTTCATTTGGCTCCTATGTGTTGTGCCTATTTTTAAAAAAAATTTTAACCCGTTTCGGGTCTTTTCGCGCACCGTTTCGGAAAAATGTCTGATGAATTGATTCCGGAAAATGTCCGATAAATCGATTTCGGAAAAACAGAGGAAAATGTATGAATAATGTTTGCCTTGGCAATTTCGGTTATTCACTAAAGCACGATTTATTGATCAAAGATGGAGGAAAGGTTACAAGAGGTGGCAAGCGAAACTGTTACATTGTCGAAAAAAAATACAGAGTAGATTAAACTTGCGACGAGGTTGAGCCACGACTAGGGCATCTTTTTCTATTGTGCCTCACCTGACGACAAATGCTGCATTTTCGTTCCATTTTTGTCGTGGACGTCCATTTCGGTTCTAATCCGTGTACTATTGGGACGACCCTTTTTCTTTCGCCGCATTGTGTTGTTATGCCAAACTACCTCTCCATCATACTCAGGCCAGTAATCCTCCTTGGCTACCACTGGAATCTCAACACTGTAAACTCTGAGCAATGTCTGAGTCTTGTAAATCGGAGACAGTGGTGATTTAGCGTCGCGGTGCGCATACGCACAAGCAGCTATGACGTGCGAGCAAGGCATACAAAAAGCTTGAAACCTTCCACAGTCGCACCAATCTTCGTCCAGAAGAACCCTATATTGTTTTCTTGGCAATCCCTCATTGTGGTTAATTGTCTCGCGCACACGGAACATGCGATTGAATCGGTCGAAAGAAGTTACTTGATGAGTGTTTGCTTTTGCCGATTGGTGTTGCATAAATTTCACGCAACTATCACTTAATAGTTGACCAGATTGCCTAACATCACCCCATTTCCTGCCTCTCATTGAGAAGAGTGAAGCCATCCTAAAGTAGGTAGCCTCCACTAGTGCTGTGATTGGAAGGTTACGAATGCCTTTGAAAATGCCATTCATGGATTCCACGAGATTTTTTGTCATGTGGCCCCATCGCACGCCTCTGTCGTAAGCCCTTGTCCATTTCTCCCTAGAAAGGTTATCTACCCAACTACCTGCCTCTGGATTTGTCATTACAATCTCACTCCGATAATGCTGGAATGTGGGTTGGGTCAATGCATAACCAACATTAACCAAGGCCTTTCTTAGATGTCTGTCCTTGATCTCTCGCATGAAGTTCTGGGAGATTTGGCGAATACAATAGACGTGTTTTGAAGGGGGGTCATGCCATCCGTTTGCTGGATTATTATAAGCACTCTCTATGGAAGCGTGCCTATCAGAGATTAAACAGATGTCAGGCTGAGGAGCAACATGTTCTCGGAGGTTCCTTAGAAAGAAACTCCAAGCCGCCGCAGTTTCACCTTCGACGATTGCAAACGCCACAGGAAATATGTTGCTGTTCCCGTCTTCTGCAACCTCCATGAGCATGGTTCCTTTGTATTTGCCGTATAACCATGTCCCATCAATTTGAAGTATGGGTTTACAATGTGCAAATCCTCGTACGCAAGGTTTGAATGCCCAAAAAAGCCGATGGAATATTCCGTTTCCTTGGACAGGGTTTCCATCCGGGGCATGCGCGGGCAGTGTCTCTAGAATAGTAACAGTGCCAGTGCATAACTATGTAGCGCATTGAGGTATAGGGGAAGAATTTTGTATGACTCCTCCCAGTTGCCGTAGACTGTCTCAATTGCCTTTGTTTTTGCAACCCACGCCTTTCTGTAAGATGGAGTGTAGTTGAAGGTTGTAACGATATGCGAGATAATATTTTTGACCTTCAGAGACGGATCAGAGCTTATTAGAGGCAAGATCTCCTGACAGATGAGATCGACACTGAGTTTCGTATGATCCTGGAAAGTGTTAGGGTTGACACACGTGTGTTGCTGCGTAATCGACCCTATTTTCCATGCATTACTTCTCTTCCTATAAGAAGCCAACAGTCTGAAGCCACACTCTGGATTCTTACAAGTGATTACATACTGTTCCAGGTTTGAACGATCTACTTCAAAATCAACGTTGTGCGCCATGTGCCATTTTTTTATTGTTCTAAGACAAGCCTCCTTAGAAGGAAACTTGTCTCCTTCCTTTAATTCATCGTCAGTTTGGATGTACGGTGTGAAGAAGATGTCGGATGATGGTTCGTCACCTTGCAGGTTCAAGTTACTCATATGTGCTGGAGGTGCGTACATATGAGCTGGAGGCACCAACGTTTGTTGCTCGTCGTCGGATTCCTCGTTGACCATGTCGTCAAATTCAGTTTCCATATCTTCCTCTTCCTCGTCTATGACATCAACTTCTTCTTGCTCGTTGACTGGTGGGTCTCTAACTTGTGACTGGACAACATGAGTTTCTTGTGTCCCAACCTGTAGAGTAACGTGCAGCTCGATGGAATCCAAGCCAGAGTATTCGTGGGTAGTAAACATATCTTGCAGGTCTTCGTCAGTGGCAATCTCCATCTCATAAAACTTGACGGTGTTGTCGTCATTGAAAGAGGGACATTGGTAAAAAAACGTTTGCAATAGGACCCATTGCAATCTTAGCGTATAGTCGCTGAATGAAGTACGAAAAGTTTTCTCTTTTGCTTAACAACAATGGAACAACCTGAGTGTTTCTCATCACAAAACCGACTATTTCATGTGAGTAAGTCTCACCGTTTAGATGGGCATGCACAAGGTACTGGGTAGATGAAGTCATTTCGACGGGGAAGTGTGTGGGTGTTGTAAGATCAAGTCAGATTAGGCAAAATTGCTGGTGTGAGTTGTAATGTTTAGAAAATATTGGTTGTCTTATATATGGTGGTTCTTACAGTTTTGCATTGTCTCAACACACAGACACGCTGATCTATGTCTGTCCCAAGATTCTGAATTGAACACAAAAGACAAACGCACGCTGATCTAGGTCTGTGACAAGATGCCACCATGACGAGACTAGACAGACACACGCTTATCTAGGTCTGTCACAAGATTCCGAATTGATTATAAAAGACAAACGCACGCTGATCTAGGTCTGTATATATATATATAAATATATATATATAAACATATTTTAATAATTATGTATATATATTTTAATTAATAGTTTATATATTTTAACTAATAAATATATTTTACTGTATATATAAATTCAATTATACATATAATTAATAATTAAATATATATATTATCAATTATATATATAATTAATAATAATGTATATATATAAATTCAATTGTATATATCTGTTAGCGTAATTGATGTTCAGACAACCACACCTAACACAACAACCACATTTATTTTAATTAAATGATCCGGCGTTGGCAACACAAAAGACAGACGCACACTAATATAGGTCTGTCACAAGATGCCACCATGACGAGACTAGACAGACGCACGCTGATCTAGGTCTGTCACAAGATTCCGAATTGATTATAAAAGACAAACGCACGCTGATCTAGGTCTGTCACAAGATTCCGAATTGATTATAAAAGACAAACGCACACTGATCTAGGTCTGTATATATATATATATATATATATATATATATATATATATATATATATATATATATATATATATATTTTTTTTTTTAATAATTATGTATATATATTTTAATTAATAATTATATATATATATATATATATTTTAATTAATAAATATATTTTACTGTATATATAAATTCAATTATATATATAATTAATAATTATGTATATATATTATTAATAATTATATATATATATATATATATATATATGTATATATAAATATGTACGTATATAAATATATATATTCAATTATAACATGTATATGTATTTTAATTAATGTATATATCTGTTAGGGCAATTGATGTTCAGACAACCACAACTAACACAACAACCACATTTATTTTAATTCAATGATCCGGCGTTTACAACACAAAACAACCGGTAGATCACGATATTACATTGCAAAAAAGAAAATAACACAGAACAACTGGTAGTACACGCTCACTCATTGCAATAAATAAAACAACACTTAATCTAAACTACTCAAGTATCACTGCAAGAACGAGTGGATTTTCAACGCCTCGGTTTACTTCTCCACTGTGTGTCCAAAACATTAGATCCACGTCCACATCGTCTTTTACACGATCCCAATAATACATGTACGTGCCTTCTGGGTTATTATCCGTCAACGTAATGTATGGACAACGGTAATCTATCTGTTTAACTTTCCTGGTTGGACCATCTAGTTGCGAAACCCAGTGTTGATGGCTCTAACAATTCTCTGGAAATTCCATTGGGGGTTAAGGCAAACCCGCATGTGACTACCTTCCTCAAAAAAGACCACAGCCCAAACTGAGTTCATTTTTTAGTGTTTGCAGTAAGAATGAAAAAAGAGTTAGTACTTCAACTCCACACACACACCTCTATTTATAGCGGGTGAAATACGGAGGGAAAGAATTTTGTTAATTATTAAAAACTTAAATACGAATTGGAAACTTTGTAACGATAAAAAATCATTTCATGAAATATGCTAAGAGCATTTAATTGAACGGTACAGAAGTTACTGAAATGATAAAGTAACTGCGGCATCTAGGATATTACAACGGTTAAAACAATGTCTTCTCTGTCCTCCATCATTCGAGTGCATTGGATGTCGTCTTCCATAGTCTCCCACCAACGTTGTCTTTCAAGAAAAACACCACCCCTTGTTCTAAGTCTCTTGATAAATCTGATTTGTTCGCCTGGACTGTACTCCCCGTCCAAAAACCTAAGGATGGTTCTCTTAAGCTGGTCCATGGAATGGATATTCCAAAACATTGCTTGTATGGGAGGTTTGACGGCAGAGAAAATAACGTATCCGTTCCTTCGACGATAGTCCGGTTGATAGTCGAAACTCCTCACAGGTGGTGGAGGCTCAGAAGTCTGGTGCGTGCTATCTGGCCTTATTCGAGATCTCATTTTTTTGTATGTACTAATGCACACAAGAAACCCTAATTTATAGAGGGACGGACGCCTTGCCTTAGGTCTGTATCACAATTGGGGTTTCATCTAGGGTTTCATCTACAAGAAAAAAACGTAAACCCTAATTTAAAAAAAAGTGCTCCTACTAATGCGCCAAATGAAATGGCACATATGTGTTATTCTTTAACTGGAAGGCGCCAAATGGGTTGGCGCATTAGAAGGATTTTCAAAAAAAAAGCCAACTCATTTGGCGCATATGTATTATATGTGGACCCCTCCTGGCCCCACATGGTCCCCACCTGTTAACGTCTTAATGATTTCAGTATTTCGCATGCGTCCGAAACGAGTTACTATAACCTTGCATGCGTCTGAAACAATTTCTGAAACGATTCCTGATAAGATTCCTGATAAGATTCCTGGCACGATTCCTCCTACTACTGCATGCATGCTACCCGAGCTGGCACCTAGTTCTGATCTGCATGCATGTCACCATGTCTTGTCACCGAAAGTTAGGCTGCATGCATGCCAACAATTTCTGCAGAAGCAACACCTAGCAACTATGGATGTGTTGACATGTCCAGCATGCAGCTTGTTACCGTTTTTGCCTCATGAGTATATAAACCACTTAGGACTCTGCAGATTTCGCACCACTTTCACTCATCTACTCTCACAACAATCCTTTTGCAATCAAATCCCAAATTTTCATCATTCAACCATGTCTCTCCTAACAATGGGTGATACACACCAAGGAACACCCGAGAACATCGCTACCTTTGTAAGTATTTTAGTATTACGTTAATAACATGTAACTGTCTGTGATTAAATAACTGAATTTTTTTTGCATACATAATTTTTTTTCAGAACCCTCAACGTTTCCGGACTCGTAGTTACTCGACCATCTCTCCGCACGACCGCATAAAACCCTACTTGGACGTTGCTGGTTTCGAACCGATTAGCACCATCGCCGAGTCTTCTATTGACCACAAATTTGTTCTTGCGTTGCTAGAACGTTAGAGGCCGGAGACACACACCTTCCATCTTCCAACAGGGGAGTGTACCATCACCCTGGAGGATGTTCATATGTTGCTAGGCCTTCCAGTTGACGGTAAGGCAATTAATGGTTGTGTAATGTAGGCAAATTCCTTATGCTTTCAGGCAATTGGCATAGACTTGATAGAGGGAGAAGTTGGTGCTAGGGGACAATGTATTAACCTTAAGAGGTTAAGGCTTTATTATGATCAGTTTCGGTTGGATGATGCGTCTCCCCAAGAGACCATACTTCAGAAAACTAGGTGCTACCTACTCTTGCTAATTGGAAACATTTTGTTCCCAGATAGCACTGATAACACTGTTAATTTTAGGTATCTTCGTTTATTAATGGATTTTACTAGAGTTGGTCTATATAGCTGGGGGTCTGCAGTGCTGGCTACAGTGTACCAATCCCTGTGCAAGAACTCAAAAGCTGATTCTTGCACATTCTATGGATGCGCTCTGTTGGTGCAGGTGTGGGGGTGGTGGAGGATGCCCATACTGGCCCCGGTTAACAATGGCAGTTGGACCTTTCCGTATGCACAGAGGTAAGTTTTTAGTATACCATATTTTTCATACACAATTAGTGGATTATGATCTACTCCACTCTAACTAAATCATTATATTTACATTGTAGATTTTGCGTGAAAAAATGGACTTCACACTAAATCCGCGGTCAAATATCACAATGTACCGCCAGTTGATTGATCACCTAGGACCCCATCAAGTATTATCTCTAATCTTTTTCTCTTTTATAAGTGTATTTTTTTCAAAAAATTTCCCGAAATAATGTATAACTCTTATGCATGCAGTTCATATGGCGACCGTATCTCGAATGCGAGTATGAGCCTAGAGCTCAGGATGCAGAAATTTGGACCATAAAGTGTTGCCTGATCCGGTACAACATCATCGAAATGCATCATAGTGACCGGGTCATGCTACAGTTTTGAATGCGTCAACGTATACCCGACCCTCCAGTTGACTTGGGAGTGTGGCACCTCAGACGAGTTAACCATCAATGGACACACCAAAACTGGAAGGATTTTGCACCCGATCACCGCCACATGTGGAAGGACCGTCGCCAATATGCCCTCAACTTCCCCGTCAGTGACCATGAGATGAAACCATCCGCCGAGTATATGAGTTGGTATCGTACAGTTACATCCCCTAACTTGTTTATTGCAGCTCCGTTCTATTTAATTGATCCCCGTGCACACAACTACATCTTACCCCAACAACAACCTGAAGAGGAACAACAACAACAACAACAACAACAACTATGGCAACAACAACGACAACAACAACGCCTACAACAACGCCAACAACTACAACAACAACAACTACAACAACAACAACTACAACAATAACAACTCCAGCAACAACAACAAAATCTTTTCAGTACTCCATCCCGTTCCGCCCGTAACTACCGACAACCAAATATTTTCCAATCACAGTCTCAACCATTACAAGAATATGAAGACCACCATCATTCCGCGGACCAATATCAGACCCAATCACAACCATTTGGATTTGCAGCGTTTGCAGGGTCCAAAAGGTCTTTCAGCCAAAAACTTACGCCCGGTTCGTCAAGCCTTCATCTAAGTACCAACGATGGTCCTCATGGTAAATCCTCTCACCGTGGCACCCTCTCCGGCTATGCAACAACGTCAAACCAATTCGGCTTTAATCAAGGTAGTTCTAGTGCTGCTGGATGCTACGAACCTGAAGTCTTTTCCCAACCCATTCCACCACCACGACTTAACACGTTTGAGGGGATGGGTAACCGACTTTACAACAGCCGTTTTCCGGAAAATTATGGGGGCGTGGACGAATTCATAGACAGCGACCCACGAGACATCCCACTTCCAGGCCCAGTGACACATACCCAACAAGAAGCACAAAGGGGCAGGGGTAGGGGTAGAGCTAGGGAAAGGGGTGGTGCCAATCTTCGCGGCGGGATCAACGATCGCGGTAAACGTGTCATAACAAGACCAGGGTGCAGAACGGATGGCTATCTTGGTGATGGACGCCATTGATCATTTGTTGTGTTTTCTTTAATCAATCGTGTCGATGTATCGTTTCTCTAATCATTTGTAATCGATGTTTCGATTCTTTAATCTATTGTAACCGATGTTACGTTTTCGATTATCAAATGTCAATTTACGTTTTCTGCACTACATTTTTAAGACTAAAAAAATATTTTGAAAATTTATATATATATATATAACTTAACTAATAAAAAATAATTGGAATTTTAAAAATATATATTAACATAACTTAACTAAAAAAAAGAAAAAAAAAAGAAAAAAAAAAGGAAAGACCCTAATGCGCCAAATGGTTTGGCTATTAGGGAAAAAATGGTAGCCTAATGCGCCATTCCATTTGGCGCAAACACACCCTAATTTAGTGTGTGCCAAATGGTTTGGCGCATTCACCTAATTCTAACACTCTTACGCCAAATGGTTTGGCGCATTCACTTCCAGTCGGTCTCAAGCCTAGACAGTTTGGTAAATACCCCAAAAACTTGGTTTTTTTCTGTATTTTTTTTATTAAACATGGTTATTTTAATTTTTTTTTCTAATTTCTATATCCTTCCAATTTCGAAATTTTCTCTTTTTTAAAAACTTAAAAAAATTTAGTTTTCAATTCATATAGGTAGAAGGAGACGGAAAGTTTGAGCGAGTTAGTGGAACGAGTATAGGCGGAGGCACTTTCTGGGGTTTAGGAAAGCTTTTAACTAATTGCAAGAGGTTATTTGTTTACTTATTTATTTTGACGACATATTCATTATCGGTTCTTCTATATAGACTCGTAGGATTGACATCAATGTTTTTTGTGGTTCAGTTTCGATGAGTTACTGGAATTAAGTTATCAGGGCAACAACAGAGCAGTAGATATGCTCGTCGGAGATATTTATGGTGGAATGGACTATTCAAAGGTATGTCTAGTGAAAATGTATGCCCTTTTTCCTGTTTTATACGATGATACAATTACTCTTTTGTTATCATTTTAGAAAGTAGGATTCTTTGACATTCGTTTTGCTGATATATACTTTCTTTGATTGATAACAGATTGGTCTTTCATCAACAGCAATAGCCTCTAGTTTTGGAAAGGCAATGTCTGATAATAAGGACCGTGAAGATTACAAACCCGAAGATATTGCTCGTTCTCTTCTAAGAATGATCTCAAATAATATTGGACATGTCAGTTTTGTACTGTGAATTTGGAGTTAGATGGACCCCACTCTGCATCAAAGAAACTCATTTGCTATGTGTCTCACTTTCAGCCTGGAAATGGATTTCGGCTCTTATTTGTTTCCTTTTGTTGTTTGCTTTCAGATCTCTTACTTAAATGCCCTTCGATTCGGGCTCAAGAGGATTTTCTTTGGCGGATTTTTTATTCTGAGGCATCCTTTTACAATGGATACACTATCTGTTGCTGTTAATTTCTGGTAAGCGACAAGATAAATAAACCCTCCATCCAACTGCCAATTTAGTGCTTCATAACTAATGAATCTTTTGTGTACTTTTTTAGGTCTAAAGGCGAAGCGAAAGCAATGTTCTTACGGCATGAAGGATTTCTCGGAGCAGTAGGGGCGTTCATGAGTTCTGATAAACATGGCCTCAAGGAGTTATTGGTCAAACAAGATACTCAACAAAGTCCCACCAAGTTATCCTTTGCTGTTAATAAATTGCAAGGTCCACTCGATGGAGAGTTAAATGGAGATGAAAGTATAGAGTGTAGTGTCTATGCGGCTTAGATGAAGCAACCGGTTGCTTCTTCATGAAGTAATCAGTTGTTTCTTCATGATTTGTAGTTGTAACTGAATTTGATATGCAAAATAGTTAGTATCGGTAGAGAAAATCAGAATGTACACTCATGAGTACATGTTATTGCTTCTTACTTTCACTCATTCAGCGGCGGAAAAATTGACTATATGATATATCAATGGAAATAACAGAATGTTAGGGGTGTATCAAATAACAGATCCCGAGTTTCTGAAATACAAGGAGAAAATGCAGAAAGCAGAAAGAAATTATAATACAAGCAATTAGATATAGAATCTGATCACAAAATGATGCCAAGATCAATTAACTGCATACTTTATAAGGGTAGTGTTCAGTTCACTACATCCATCACTAACCTTATGGAAGCTCAAGTATGTCTTTTGTATCTATCGAATTTTGAAATCTAGTCCCACCAATTATTCAATTATTCAGCATCTTTCTTCAGCAGCATTTCTCTTCGGCAGAAAGGCATCCCTATCAATGTTAAAAATCAGGCCGGATTTTAATCTCCAGACTCAACTCTTGAACAATATTGTATGTATGTTTTAATTGTGTGTTAAGTATTAGTGGTGTTTGTCACACCCTAAAGAAACGTTTTGGTGGCCATATGGAGAAGGAGAGTACAAGTGAATGGACACGAGAGAGAAAGTAGTTGTTAAGGGAGAGTTGCAAATGCAGATGAGATGAGGAAAGTGAATGAGAACGAGCAAGGTATAAATAGAAGAGAGAAAATGTAATGGATAAGAGAAACGATTTAGTTCAGAGGACAATCATTCTTGAGACACACAAAATAATTAATGAGCGGAGATGAAAAATAATTATTGTTACTGTATTCAAGACATATGTTTAGAAGATGATGATGATGATGATGATGATACTGAGTGGACAGGGAGATAATGAAAAGACGTGCCAAATATAATTATTTCTAATGAAAACTGCTTCCCAGAGATCTTAATTGATTATAAGAATTTATTCAATAAACGACAAGATTCAGGCACACGAATAAATTTATATTAGTTTAAGACTTTATTTGATGAGGTGAATTCTTAAGATAAAGAAATTTCAAAAGCATATTCTGATCATGGATGTTTTCTGGTATGTGACAGCTTCACTAGGCTAACGCATCACGTCCTAGGATTCATTTTTAAGCAGATGTGTACCTTAACTGATCTTTTACGATACTGTTAATTTGTATGTTGAGAAACATTATTTTCTCATACCAACATCTTCTGAGAAAATTTGAGCTTTTGGTTGAGCATCTTCTGAGTCTTTGACTTCTTGTAGAGCATCGTTATCTTCAATGTCTGAAAAGATAATCTTCATATCTGCAAGTATACAGCTAGCTTTGACTTTTCAAAGTCAAACCCATTATTATACCAAACAAGATTGATTATAGGCCAAGTGTTTCAAACTTGTATATTCTGTCTGTAGCTTTCATCAACACTCAGAATTATTCTAACACGTCACACATGGGTTTATCCAAATGCATCTTGTTGAGATTTTTTTTATCACTTTAAGATAGAACAAGAGCATATAAAAGAATGAAAGTAAAAAGTGTCGTGCTTCTTATTCTTCCACAATTCTTATAAGATCTCACCCGAACTAGATCTTATCATGATTTTGTTCTCAATGTAACACGCAGTGTTTGCAACCTCTTCTTAGAAGTGCTTAGCCTTGTAGATTTCATTGATTATGATTTTAGCAATTTCAAGCACAATTATGTTCATCCTTTCTATTGTTCCATTTTTGCCGTGGAATTCTATGGTAGGATAATTCATTGGAAATGCAATTCTCATCAAACATCTTTTCAAGGTGTTTGTTATCAGTTTCTCCAACATGACAACTTCTAACCCTGACAAATTTGAGACTAGTTTCAATTTGTATTTAATTATAAAAGGTCGTGAACAAAGAATGTGACTCATTCTTGTGTTAAAGAACCTTTACTCAAGTCCATATGTTGTAATCATTAGCAATGACTTAGATATAATTCTTCCCATTGATTTTATACAATCTTCACTTGTGTAAATAAATCAATGTGCAGAAGCTCCAACGTTTTAGAGGTAGAAGCAACATGGTTTGTTTTTAACTAAGTTTTGAAAGCGAACCCTTTTGACATGCTTCACAAAGAGCTTAACAGTTGTTCTTCCTTTTGCCTTTGAATAGTATTAAGTTATTCTTCTAACTTGTAACCTATTAGGATATTAAGAAGGAATGGTCGCATATCTAATTTCATCATAGTCTTGGAGCTTATGATATTTTCTCTTTGTTCAAATCCAAAACTCACAACGCCTTCAGGCTTAAGTTCTAGGCTTTGGAACATATGCATTTTTCCCCGCCTTGTGTTAGAAGTATCCAGGGTTCAGGTACCTTAATAGGTGTTTCAACTACCCTGCTAAGAATGTCTGCAACCAAGACTATATGTTTCTTGGGTACTCATAATTTCTCCTTTTCGCCTAATTTTGAGCCTGCTTTACCTTCAGAAGAGATCTCTGCATCTGAGATCCCTATTAGCGCTACGTTAGCCTGTTCTTCTTTTACTCATCTTCTGAGGAATCAGAATCTTTCCAAGTTTCCATCACCCCTTTCTTCTTGCTTTTGAGAGTTTTCTTTTTGGACTTGTCCTTTTGAAGTTCAAGATGGCCGTACTTGAGGTGTCCTGACTCGTTGCATTCATAACAAGTGACTTCTTTTCCACTTGAAGCGAACATCAGTCCTTATAGTACTTCTAAATTTGTTGCCTTGATTTCTCTTCCAGAGACGGTTAACCCTTCTGGACAGTAGAGACAATTCATCTTCGACTTCATCAAAATCTTTTTCAGAATCCTCAATCTCTTTAGCTTGAAGAGCTTTGGACTTCTCAGACTTTCTGATACATTAAGTACAATAGATTTTCCTCTCTTCTATGGTTCATCCTGTTCAAGCTCAATTTCATGGCTTCTCAAAGAATCCACCAGTTCTTTTAGAGAACTGTTGCTCAGATCCTTTGCTAGCTTGAGTGCAGTTACCGTGCAGTTACCATAGGCCTCCATTTGGATGGCATGATTCTGATAATTTTCTTCACATGATATAATGCGGAGTAACCTTTGTTCAAAACTCTTAGTCCTGCAACCAAGGTTTGAAAATTTGTGAACATCGTCTCAATTGCTTCATCTTCCTCCATTTTGAAGGCTTCGTACTTCTGAATCAAGGCCAGCAGTGTCTTGGTTTCCTTGACTTAATCATTACTTTTAGGGGTGATCGTATCCGAACCAATCCAAAAGGAACACCGTAAACCGAACCAATCCAAACCGCAAAAACCGCGTTTGGTTTGGATGGTTTTGGATGGTTTTTGGGCTAAACCGCACGGTTCGGTTCGGTTTGCGGTTTTCATTTCACAAAACCAAACCAAACCGAACGGAACCGCATATTTAACTAAACTTTTGAATTTCTATAATTAATTTATTATATTTTCAATCCAATTGCAATATTATACACTCACGTCACGTGACTCACTATTCCTTCATTCTTCCTTCCTATTCAACATTTCAACTTCATTCTCTGATTTCTCTCTCACTCATTCTAGAAAAGCATTTGGTGTATATGTAGTACTGATAATATTTAGTCCTGAAGTTGTAATGTTGTATTAATATTTAGAACTGAAGTTATCTGATACTTGTATATGTAGTATGTGGTTTTTTAGTTAGTATGTAGATTATTAGTATGAAAAACTGTATATAGTATGTAGTATGAATAACTGAAGTTATATTAGTAATTTAGTATGTAGTATATGTAAAATACACAGTATGGTACTATAAAATACATGATACACTTATAAGGTAGTGATTTTGGTGTAAAATACTTATATGGAAGAATGAATTATTTTGGTGTAATTAGTATGAAAAACTTCTTTTTAATGGTATTGTAATATATGTATGGAAGAATGAATTATTTTCCTTTTTGTATTTCAGTATATTTTTATTTTATGGTATAAACCACCGAACCGATCCTAACCGCATTGATTTGGTTTGGATGACTTCTTCAAAATTAACCGAACCAAACCGAACCGCATGCATTTTTATCTCGCGGTTAGGATGACTTTTATGCTCAAAACCGAACCAAACCGCACCGCGAACACCCCTAATTACTTTCATGAGTCATTCAGAGAGTGTCAAATATGGACTTAGCCGAGTCCTTATTTGTGATCTTCTCATATTCAGTGTAAGAAATAGCATTCAGCAATATGGTTTTTGTTTTATGATGATTCTTACGATCATTATTTTGTTGATCAGTCATAGCTTTCCCTTCAAGTTGCTTTCCATTTCCATGTGTGGAATGTATGTAGCCATCTACTACCATATGCCAAAGATCAAAGTCAAGACCTAGAAAGAAACTTTCTAGTCTGTCTTTCCAATATTCAAAATTTTCACCATCAAAGATGGAAGGTTTAGAATTGTAGCTCTCATTTGAAACTGGAGCAGGTGGTGGTGGTGTAGGATCAACCATAGTGTTTCTAAAACTCGTTTAGATCTTTAACTGACACGGTTAAGTGTATAAAACCATAACCAAATTTCTGATGTCAATTGAAGGTGCGAGAAACACAAGAAAATGAGGTTTGAATTGGATTGCACCAAATATAATCTTTTTGCAACACTATATACATGATTAACAAGTGAATAAAAATAGATGAACACAATTATTTTTATCCCGGTTCACTGTTAATTAAGTTACTCCAGTCCACCCGCCAAGGTGATTTTGCCTTCTCAATAAGGACTTAATCCACTATAACCAAACTGATTAAATACAACCACAATGATTGTAAACACTGTCTTCTTGAGACCTCTGACTAACACTGGTCTCTCAAGGATACAACCATAATACGCTTATGATCAACCTTGCTGAAAACCCTAACAAGTTTAGTTGATCCTTATTGTGAAACCACTATGACCGCAATCACAATCTTCTCGAGGCTTCTAACTAAGACGTAGTCCCCCGAGGAATCTAACCACGTTGATTACAAGTGTCTATTACAAGATGCTTCTAATAAGCAGATTACACAGTGTTTAAGTACAATAACACAAAAGTGTTGATAAGCAAGATACGAACAAAAGCTCCTTGCTAAAAATAAAAAGTTATACAAAGAATTTCTCTAACAGAGTTTGTACAACGCTTTGGTGTAATTTTGTAGAAATGATTAGTTGATTTCAAATTCTTCCAAAGACTTCCTTTATAGAGAAGGATAGATCCGTTGGAGGGTAGAATAGGAAAGCAAAGTACATTTATAAAGTCCCCATCGGTCATGGTGAAAATGGTAGATAACAAGTACATATTATACTGTCCTTATGCCACCCTATAAGAGTAAATGTCATAGTTTATGTTAGTACTTTTATGCTTACCATCACACGCAAGCCGTTATCGTATAATTCTTCAGAGGCCTCTGATTGTATGTTGATTGAAGCATGTTTTATATGATCATAACTTGAGTCTTCAGAACCTAAGTCTTTGAGTCTTCAAAACTTGTTCAACAGAACCTTGTCTTTAGAGTCTTTAGCATTTTGTCTTCAGATCTTTAGAATTTGTATAGCAGAACCTTGTCCTCTACATCTTCAGAACATGGGACACAAAAGAAAAGCTTTAGAAGGTCTCTAAAGCTTCATTTATAAGTCACGATTAGAAGCTCTTGTACTACCGTTCCTTAGAACTGTTGGAGAAGTAGCATTCTAGAATCTTGACTTCCATTGTAACATAACACTAGTATTCTTCCAGAGTGTTGAGTTCAGAACCTGATGACGTCACACACATTCTCACCAGGGACAGAACCTACAAGGAAAATGTCACACACTAATAAATCGTTAGTGTATACAATTGTTCCTTAAGATAACATGTAACATTATCATCAAAACTCAAGGTCAGATGCATAAATAATCTTGTTCTTACAATCTCCCCCATTTTGATGATGAAAAAACCATGTATTTGATAGAACAATTTATACCGGGTAATCACCATAAAACTCAAATTCAAAAAAGCTAACCAGCTCCCCCTAAAATTTTTAATACTTTAAAATTCATTTATGCTTTTTCAGAGTCCCCCCTAAGTCCAAGACTCACAAAATAAATTTTAAAGTATATAATGAAATATAGAGAAGGAATATTTCTCCATTGACGTCTCATCAGAGTCTGGCTAGAGCTTCCCGGTCATCATCTCAGAACCTGACGTACTATCAGAACACTATGAGTATAAAAACCTAGTTTAGTTACTGTCTTGATGCCAATCATCAAACATCAAAACTATAACTTTGGTTTTCTAGAAGCTTGACCATACACCAAAGGTGTCAAGCAACACATCATCGGAAGGTTCAATAGTATTGAGTGCGTGGCACACCACTTTATCATTATCGCATATGGATGTATCATTTTCTTTGTTGGTCCTCAGACTTCCTGCCTCGTCTCTCCCTCGCGAGTTAGACTTGTCTGATCCACGGGAAGAATCACCCTTAACATACTTCTTGAGGTGTCCCTCTTAGACCATCCTCTCAACCTCTTTCTTGAGTTGGTAGAAATATCTGGTGTGGTGTCATTTAAATTTAAGGAACTTGCACCATCCACCTGGTTTAGGATCCATCACGTCCACTTTTGGAGCTAGTGGTGTAGGGGTGTTGTGAAGGTGAAAGACCTCACGTCAGATATGTTCACGGTGAATATTTAAATTTGTGAAGCTCTCTGTCATCTTTCCTACTCTTTTGAATGGATTATTGTCCTTGATGGGAGATGTATATTTACTCTTCCTCTGGTGGTACGAACCTTCGATGTTAGAGAAATGCTCCTTGACGTCTCACGCCTTCTTCTTAGTGTTGCTTTTCTCACATTTTATGTAACATTTCGCCCTGGTGATCACTTCCACTAACGAAAGAGAAGTATTTTGGGCGTGAGACTCATTGAAGTGTCCCACCTTGAGTCCATTTTGGAACGCATCCACAAACATTTATTTGTTCTGGGAAACGACCCTGATGGTGGCATCGTTAAACCGGGAAAGATAGTCCATCAACGACTCAGAAGGACCTTGTCGTATGTTGAATAGGTTGGCGGTGGACATCTTCCTATAATAGTTGGAGGCAATTGGTGTACAAATTTCATCACCAGCTCTTGATAGTTGGCAATGAAAGCT
Source organism: Vicia villosa (assembly GCF_029867415.1). Taxonomy (NCBI): domain Eukaryota; kingdom Viridiplantae; phylum Streptophyta; class Magnoliopsida; order Fabales; family Fabaceae; genus Vicia; species Vicia villosa. The sequence goes on along the minus strand of NW_026706320.1, from coordinate 108,136 downwards.
CGGGGTAGACCCATAAACCACTACAAGGCGACATCCCTGAAGGTGTTAGACAATTATTTGCACTTCAGGGAGTTAAGTGCTCTCCTAATGGTCATCAAAGTGTTGATGGAGGCGACGTGTTCATAAAGATCATTTTACCCAATAAACTTGGCCAAAGAGGGAGGCTTGAATCCTTCAAAGACATGCCCTTTCTGTATTTCGTCTGAGAGTGACTAGGGATCCAACACTTCCATCTCCTCTAAAGGATTGGACTCTTGCTGGCTATGTCTGGTATTATGGATATTGTCCATAAGTATTTGATTATGACAACGTAGTTCATCCACTGCGGAACATATTTCCTCTAGGGTGTTGACATAATCGCTACCATTGGTATCTTCCGGCGTTGGCGATGGAGCTCTACTGCTAACCATGGCTGAGGATGGTTAGGTATAGGAGTTGGCGATAATAGTGATTATGGCGATAATAGTGATTATGTTGATTAGGTGTGACACATGTTAGTTTTATTAGGGCCCCACATTAGGCGTCAATGTACTGGTAAAAAAATTACATGTGTGTGATATCTCTACGAGGGTAGGGGATACTCAGAATCTTAGTAGGGTTATAATAGTTTGTGATGGTTATGGCTTGCCCACAACTGCGAGAAGTCCTATATGGTGTTTTTAGGGGGCTAACTCACATGATGTGATAGGCTTTATATTATGCAGAATAATGGTGAAGTTGTGATCTGTCCATTTTCTTTCGTTAGGGGAGGAGTATTTATAGAAACCATTGGTTCATAGACTTAAGAAGCCTTAAAAATTATTGACTACTTATTCCTTAGGAAGTTGTGGTATGACTTAGTCGACATAACTGATGTAACTCATAATAAAATGATGCAATATATCACACTAATAAAAATAAATTAGTATTAAAATATTTGTATGTGATTCGATTTGGTTTGGATCAATTTTAAAAAATTAATCTAAAATCTGAATAGTATATAACTCAAATAGTTCCAAAACTATTTTGTTTTTCTTTTTATATTTTTTCAAATCGATTTGTGATTTTTATTAAAATAGGTTGTAACGACGGTAAAGTGAGTTTTAATATAAACATTATTATAAATTATTATTTTATTATTGTATACAAAATTATTAATTTAATACAAATTTTATTTAAGAGATTTTGGCCTGTTTGTTTCAGCTTTGAAAAAATGGTTTTTTTTCTTTGTATTTTTTAAATAAATTTTCTAAAACCTTTTTTTTAAAATATTACAAGTTTTTTTATATTTATTTTTTCTAAAATAAAACACTAATTTTGACATCTTATAACATAAACCTACATTAATGAAGACAAAAACTTAGTCAAAATTGCAATTTTTTCAAAAAGTTGTATTTCAAAAATAGTTTTTATGAAAATATATTTGAAATAGATTCAAAATTAAGTGATTTTTTGAAATTTTGATATTCAAATTTTTTTCTCCATAAATAGATGAAATACCTAAAATCACATTTTAAAAATAAGTATTCAAACAAAATTTTCATTTGAAGCTTTTATAAAAAAAGTTATTTATAAATTTTTTTTCATAAAATTATGTTAAACTATACAAATTATTTTTTAAAAAAAAAAACAAAACAAAATGGTCCTTTGTATACAGAATTGATCTAGTTAACTATTACTATTATTTTTAGTTTTGATAAATTTAACGGAAAAAAAAGTAAAAGAAACAAAATGGGAAAAAGAACAAAGGGTTAAAAAAAAATAAAAGTAATTAAATAATGGCACGGATAGTGGATTGAAAAAAATATATTAAATTTAAATTTGAGATCGATTTTGTTTCCTTTTTGATAGGATGTTGAATTGATATTGAGTAATTAGTATCAAATCTTTTTATATATACAAAATAAATTTAATGTCATTGATTGATCCAGATTTGAAGATTAAATCTATTTTTTATTTTTTTTAAACAAAATTTATACAGAAATTATCTAACCAAGATTTAAGTAAACAAACTATCCTTAGTTTAAGTTTAATAGAATGTGTTTTCGCTTTTGAAGGTTTAGAAACAAACTAAATTCATTGTAACAGATTGATCGAGATTTTTGTATCAAATCTTTTTAAAAATTTTATTTTTGTATCAAATCTATATTATTTAGTTTTTAATTTTAAATCTTCATGAACACTATAAATAAATACTTAGTAAACACTTAAAAGCACAACACTTAATCAACACATTACAGCAGAAAGAAAAGAAATCAACGTCTATGGAGAAGAATTCCGCAATGTTACAAAATTCAGAAGTCATGATGCAAAAGAAAGCTATGGCTACTGAGAAGATCAATGCATATATGCAAAAGATGAAAACAATGAAAAAGAAATTTAATCCACTATCTCATTTTTCTTTGCATAGAGTGTTATCTCAAGAGTCTCCACAATTTTATACTAAAGATGAGTTAGCACAAATAGAGAAAATCAATCACATTGTGTGTCAAGGAGCAAACCTCCCTCTTATTCCACAACGTAATGTGAAAAGAGTAGAAGTCAATGATAAAAAAAGGTGTCGTCCAAGTAATGAAGATATCATGTCTGATGAAGAAAGAAGAGTGAAATCAAAGTCCGCAATTACGAGGAAACCAATAATTCGCAAGAAAGAAACTGTGCTATCACCGCCACCAGAATTGCCTAATCATGTCAATAACATGATCAAAGTGTTGAATGGTAGTGATATTAAATATATCATGTGTAAGGAATTGTATAATACAGATCTCAACCATAACAACAATCGTCTTTCAATGCCAATTTCACAAATCAAGTCTGATTTTCTCACAGAAATAGAAAAGGCATCATTGAAAACAAGAGATCAAGAAGGAAGACCGTTTGGTTTAAAAGTGACTGTGTTAGATCCTTGTTTTAACGAGTTTTCATTGTCTTTAAAGAAGTGGGATATGAAAACTACTAGTATTTATAATCTTCATCAAGATTGGACACCTGTTTTGTTGAAAAATAACTTTAAAGAGCATCAAAAACTTGACATTTGGTCATTTAGGGTTAATGACAAGTTATACCTTTTACTCAATGATAACAAGTCACAAGAAATTGAAAAAAGTAAAGAGCCGAAGAATTCAACTATAGTTTCGAAGACAGAAGAGATGAAGAATGAAGATGTTAAAAGAGTGAAGATTGCCAAGAGTATTGATTAATTTTTTTTATGCCCATAGACTTAGCGTTGAGTTATATGTAATGTATGCTCATTCAGGAATTATTATTGCTTATTTTGTTAGATTTCATATTTTCTTTAATAGAGTAAACTTTGGGTTCTTTTTCAACAAAACATAACATGCTATCAATGAATTTAATTTCTATGCTCTTTTTCATATGCACTTCCATCATAGTTAAAAATATGATTTATTTTTTTTACATTTGAAAATATGATTTAGGAGCGGCCAAAAATACCATTAGAATTAAATTAAATTTTCTTTTGAAAAGGACTATTCGTTTTATGATAATTGGCGATAACTTTATTAGGTATCTGTTTATATTTTTGATTTAGAATTTAATCACAATTTTTCCTTTTAATTTTGGGACACATTAAAAGTTTTGTTAAAGCATAAGAGAGGGGTTTAAAAACAAGCATAAATATTAGGATTATGTGGTTTTTTTTTTTCTTTTTTTCATATTTCATATAAATTTATATATAATATTTATAAACGAAATATATAAATGTGAATATATAGAGTACTCTCTAATTTGTTCCAGTCAAGCCAGTTCTGTTTATAACAAAACAAAAATATCAAATATAGAAGCGCAAATTCGAATCTATAACATCCTAATCAATCAAATAGTTTTTTTTTAGTTATAACGAACAAAACACATCTCGTTTTATACGAGTGAATTTACTAAAATTCTAACAGAGTAACACCTTGAACTCTTTGGCCTATTGGTTTCCTTCATGGTGTCAGGACCTGCTTCATCAAGTGGTCTTGAGTTCAACTCCCAGATCAAGCACATGGTTAACCAGGCTCTGATACCATGATCATATATCCATATAAACAAGGCCTATAAAAGAGTGGTTATTTTTCCTAAAACTCATGTAAAATAATCATCATTTTTTGTTCTTTTTGTTCACTCTTTATATATTCATATGATACTGGTTTTATATGAAGAGAAAATTAATAAGGACATAACATTATAAGAGCTAACAGGAATCAATTCAGCTTATTTTTCCTAGAAGACCATACCTCAAATTGATAACAATAATCGACATGTATAATTTATAAATACATTCGTATTTATGGTCTTCGATTAAACTTAGAAAAATCGGGGCGTCTACGCTCCACATACGCAGTTTTTCCTTCTTTTGCTTCCTCGGTGCCATAAAATATCAGTGTTGCATTTCCACCCATTTCCTATAATCAAAGATTGGATTAGTCGGTCGAAAGATCGGTCAGATATTAAGATTTCAAAAACAAAAAATCATGAATAGTGATGTATACCTGAAGCCCGGCATGCCCGTCATCGACTGCATTAATAGCTGCCTTAAGAACCCGAATTGCAGTTGGACTGTTTCTGAGTATCTCCCGACACCATTTGATTGTTTCTCTCTCTAAATTCTCTAGCTATACCAAACCAAAACATTGCATGAACAAAAACTATGAGCTTCATGTTAAAACTTGCAATTACAGCTGAGAATTCCAAGAGCTTACTGGTACAACAGTGTTGATAAGGCCCATTTTCTCTGCTTCAACAGCAGAATAAAACCTTGCAAGAAACCACATTTCGCGCGCTTTTTTCGGACCTACCTGTATTAAGAATCATAATTTCTATCTTCTGGATCGACAACATCGAAATGTTAACGCAAACAAAACAGTACTGTTAATTTAGTTCTCACCAAACGCGACATGATAGAACTTCCGTAACCAGCATCGAAACTCCCAACCTTTATAGATACAAGGACAAGATGTTACAAAGGAAAGGTTATGTGTTTGATTAGTGCAAATCTTAAATGATTGATGCACCTTAGGACCCGTTTGGCCGAAGACAGCGTTATCTGCTGCGATGGTTAGATCACAAACCATATGCAATACATGCCCTCCTCCAACAGCATACCCTGCAACCTGTTTTAGTGTTAGCTAAAAATATGAATATAACAAGAATATCAAAGATGTAAGGAGAGTACCATTGCAATCACTGGTTTCGGAAGGCGGCGAATCTGAACCTGTAATAGGAGAAAAGAATAGATCAAAGAAGATAAATAACAAAGGGACTATTGGTTTTTTTTCAACAACTTGAATTGAAAATTTTCTCATTACAAATCATGGAAAAGTGGATTGTGATATTACGGTGGAGAAACTAAATTGACTAATGTTTACGGGATAAACTTCCATTTCATAAATTTGAAAGACTAAATTAACCGATACTTATAATTTGGAGGACGAAAATGATGGTTTACTCGAACAGCATTATTCCATTGAAAAGAAAGCCACAAAAAGCCCGAAAAGAGATAACTCGAGTAAAGATCACTTCCATTTCACCTAAAAAGAAACATCAGGAATGAATTGATATATGTACCTGCAAGTCTAACACATTAAGGCGACCGATATTTTCATGATCGGAATAACCATCTTCAGTTCTCAAGGCCTGATCACCACCGCTACAAAATGCATCGGTTCCCTACATCACCAATATGTCATTAAAATCAATCAATCCTATATTACATATCAGTGGTTTCTAAGTGACAAACTACAATGGAAAATCACAAATATATGTTAGTAGCAAAATTTTGAAAATTGAACCAGACATCGAACCAAAAAGACATATTATCGGTCATATTAACCGATTTAAACCGTTCGAACCAGAACAAAACTGCAATCGGCCGAATGTATGTAGCTAAACATGTATGTATATACATACCTTTCCAGTGAGAATGATGACGCCAACAGAAGGATCATCTCTAGCATCATTGAAAGCACGAATAAGCTCCTTAACAGTGTGAGGTCGAAAGGCATTTCTTCTCTCTGGCCTATTAATACTAATCTGCAACGTTCAACCATGAGATTAAATTGTAGACCGCATCAGACCGCAATTGCGGTGTGATTTGAAATCATGCATCTTTCTACATTATGAACCACATTAGAATCCTTCAAAACTCAAAATTTAGAACCCAAAACTCAATTTACTTCTAAAAAAATCTTAACATCAAGTGTTTTAAACGGTGTATTTCAAACTTTTCTCAATCAAAATTTATACCGCAACGACCGCAATGCACATCGCAGCCGCGCAATAACTGCAGTTGCAACAACAATTTAAAACCATGCATTAAACCAAATATTGTCAAAAATGAATAAAAAAGAACAACATTTGAGAAACTGCAAAGTAACCTTTGCTATTCCTTCACCAACGGATTTCTCGTAAACAATGTCAGTGAAATCCCTTCCTTCCTCATCAGAAGCAACAACCTTCCAAACAACTTCGTTCGAGGGAACATTTCCATGAACACGTTGGTAGGTATCATTTTTTGTGGAACTTGAAGTGTGGCTCAAGGAAATGAGATGAGGTTGTGGTGGTGTTGGAGTGGGAAGGAGGTGGTTGGTTACAGAGGTGACTCTTCTGAGTACGGTTTCAATGTCTGCCATTGGAGATGTGAGCTATGGGAAATAGAAGTTGTTGTTAAGAAATGGCATATTGAAGATGATGATGATGATTGGAGATTGATGAAATTTGTCTTGTAGGATGTGGATAAGATAAGGTGAAACTGTGTTTGTTAGCAATCATAGTTAAACTGACGGTTAATATTTGATTTTTTTTCTTCAATTCTATACTTATAAATTTAGATGACTTACTGGATTAAGAATTTATTTTTAAGGAATAACTTTCTCGGAATTAAGAATTGAAATCTTAAAATTATTTTATATTTTGGAATTAATTTTTTATATTTGAAACAAATACCTCTTGAATATTTTTAAATTGAGTTTGAATCTTCGTGCTAATAATCTTTGTGTTGGACTTCTTGAATTAGTCTATCGTGATTTTAAAAAAATTATTTTCAAATATTATAATATTTTGTTTAATAAATGTTTATCTTAACTTATGATTAGATATTATTTCTAGATGCAATTTATTATTTTGTTTATTGATTATCTGTGATTAATTTTATTTTGTGTGCGAAAATATGATTTATCATTTTTTCTCTCCATTTTTTTACAATTAAAACACAATCTAAAATCTAAAACATAAACCGTGTGCAAAAACAATTTTTAAGAAGAGAGTGAGAAATAGATAAGGATAAGATATCATATTTGTGTCTTGAAATAGCCTACAAAGACTCTTTTATATAGGAGAATAAATTTACTCATTTATATAGGAGAATAAATTTGACCAAAAATAAAATAATTCATGAACCGATGCCGCTCTCTAACAGATTAGCATGTGACGATAATTAATTAGAATTAACTAATAAGAAAATATTTAAGTAGATTTGGAGCCTAATTAATTAAGAGGAATCATAATCGATTAAATAGCGAGATTTCACTTTCCTAATCAATTAGATGGTGTCCAGAAATAATTTTAAGAAAGATTTTGAAATAGATGAAGTTTATAAAATCATTTTGGCAAAATTATACCCAGGGTCCTTTAAGTTATTTTATTGTAACAAGTTGGTCCTTGATGTTTTTTTCACTACAAGTTGGTCCTTTATGTTAACTTACGTCTGCGTAGTTAACCTTTTTCATAAACTTCGTTCCAAAAAAACTGAAGTGACACTAATGGTGTTGATGTATCACTTAACATACGTTAGAGACCATCACTGAATCCTATAATAAAATTTTTCAGAATTTTTTAGAGCATAAAAATATTTTTAAACTAATTAAAATGCACACAAAAGAAATAAATTAAATAAAAATAATAAAACAGAAAATAAAATTCTCAGAAAATTACACAAAGTGTAAAATGAGAAGAAATATTTTTAGGAATTTTTTCATAATTTTTGGACCAACAATGAGTTTAATATGAATTTTAAAAGTTAAAAACGAAATAAAATAAAATTAATAAAACAGAAAAAAGGTCAACGATGCATACATTAGTTAACATAAAGGACTAACTTATAGCAAAAAAAATATAAAGGACCAACTTGTTACAATAAAATAACTTAAAGGACCCTGAGTATAATTTTGCCAATCATTTTAAGTGTGTTTACTTTGCTTTAGTACTCTGAAAATTACTCATATTTAATTACATGTTATTGATCTTAGATAGACAAATTACAATCAATCACTTGATCATAAACTTCTTTGTAATTTCGTGTAGAAGTGCCTTCAAAAGTATCTTGGGGAGACCACTCTTAGCAAATCTAGATGAAATTCTGGCATTTACACAACAGATGTCATAACAACACACAATGTCAAGATAGATGTTATAACATCAGCTGACTTATAGCACAATTATCAGAATTGAAAACTTAATGCAGAATGATAAATAACACAGTAAATTGGTAACCCAGTTCAGTGCAACAATACCTAATCTGAGGGCTACCAAGCCAAGAAGAAAATCCACTATTAGTAGTACTAGTTCAAAGTCTAAACAGTCTCAATTTACAACTTTTAGTCTAATCCCTACCCAGTGCACCTTCTACCTAGAAATCAACATCTAGATATAAGAAATCGACATCCCACATCCAATCACCGCAATGATAAATACACTCACACAACCTGTGACTAGACGAACCAAATAGAAAGATCAAACTTTCAAATAAAAATACTTAGTCTTGCTTCATAACTTCAACTAAGAACAATACTTGATCTTGCTTAAAAGCTTTGATCAAGAACAATACTCAACTCTTTAGTTTAAAAGCTTCAAGAGTGAGAACACACGTCCACCTCAATGTATCAGAAGATACATGAGTGACACAAAGAACAGAACACACGAAAAACTTGAAGGACTCTCAAAACACTAACCCTTATTTTGCACACACGGTTTCTATTTGTGAATGCTTGCGAAACTAGGTTTACTAAGTCCTTATTTATAGATTCTTGCAGTATGGGCTTTGACTCTGAAATAAATTCAATCTTCTCCTTTCTAAAAACAACTACAAGATCTTCACAAAAAATAGGAACAAACCAAATCAAATCTTAGTTTTCTAAAAGAAATCTCAAAAATTCTTTTTCTAAAAACCAAAACAAATCTGCATTTTTCCTATACACTCCTTGATTGTCTGCGCCTGTAATTAGTATCTGGATCTTCTAGATTCTCATATTTTTCAATCAAATCTTTCAAGGATAAAAAACAGTCTGAACTGTCAGGATATTCTGGTGTAGGATGTCACAACATCTGGCAAAACATTTGTCAAAACACATAACATGTTTCAACATCTTGCTCAACATCCGTTAAAAACCATGTTTTAGAAAAATTATGCCAATCATAAAATCATGGAACTAACACTAGATGTGGTAACATCCTCGGTCCACCTCAAGGTAGCATATCACAGTAAAGAAGAAAAACCGTGTAGAACCTTGTTTTGCAGGTGATATGCTTTTAACAAGGACGTCAATTTTTGATGATGACAACTAATGTCTTCTGACAAGTCAAGCATAAACGGTCAAGCAAATAAATATACTAACCTAAGTATTAGGGCTTGATGGACTTGACTATTTGACGAGGACAATCAAATGGAATGTAACAAAAATCTTATCTCAAGTTATTCAAACTACTCAAACAAATATTTACAAAAGAGAAAACATTGACAAAATCTTGAAGTACTAAGAACCCTTCTAAATTATTAATGAGTGAACCAATTATAAAATATAAAAATTTTATTAGAAAAGTACATGGCTAAACCACACATACACTTAAATATATTTTCAAACTATTCTTACTTGGCCACCATGTAGTAAAATAATTAATTAAAAAGTAAATTAAGTTAATATAGTACGCATAATGGTGAATTCAAATAAATTGTTCTAGGACGGTTAATTGTTAGGATACTGGTAAAATTTCCGAATGTTCAACAAGCGTGCCCCAATTCAAAGGCAACCTCCCCTCTTTCGAACAAGCGTACACCATATGTGACGAAGAACTCAAAGATAAGACCCAATTCACTTTTCTCAGTTAGGTGTTCTTTCTTTTGATCCTATCTTCATTTGAATACAAGTATTCTAGATTTTCCTTAACATGCAACATTCATGTTTTATTGTCTTCCGCGTTTAGTTGTTTATACATGCTTAATTCTTTTGATCATTAAAAAGCATTTGTATTAGGTCTGTATATAGTTTCTAGCAGATGAATAGATAGTGTTGTTAAACTGATTTCTTAGGTCTGTTTATAACCAAAAATATATGCAAAATCTCCTTTTCTCTATATACTCATCAGTATTCATCAGTATTATATAGAAATCGGATATCCTCTGCGCGCAATTGTAAAGACTAAGCTGGAGAGGACCACAAAGTATTATATGCCCTTTGTCTAGACTTTTGATTAAAATACCTCAAACCCGAAATTCTATTAAATTTAGGTACAATATTTCCATCTATATATGCTATATATCACTCGTATAACAATACCTCACACTCAAACAATACCATAACTAAGTAACAAACCTCCCTATAATTATACTATTATTGACCTCTTGCTAGTTGCAGGGCCACTAAATTTCCTATGAAAAACCACTTATATATAAATAATATACATCATAATTTATCTAACTAGCTAAATATTTCATGATCAACATAAATCATGAGCTGTTTGAATCCGGTTGTTCGGCGGCTTCCCGATTTGCAGACAATCAATCGGCGGAACCGTTGTAGTTTTCAGTTCACCATAAGTCTCCCAACAGAATGGATTATAAAGATGGTATTTGTCTTGAACAGGCTGTAATTCGACGCTTGTTAAAGAAACATCCACACAAGGCAAGCTATCGCTGCACGCAAAGTGAACCGGCTTAACTGTGTATGTTCCCTTTATACTTTCGTAGTTGATTCCTGTGAGTGCCACTGCTGCTGTTTGGTTTTGGCAGTTTCTTTTGTCGCAGTAGAATTGGTCGATTACGATTGGGAACTGAACTTCTGATACTTGTATGTTTGAGAATAGTACTCCTTGTACTGAACCTGATCCACCCTGCATAAATGATTTTGAAGTCAAACTTTCTGATCAATTTAGACTGGGCCGTGTTTGAGGGTGTGCAATACGGATTACCGCACATGCCTAAAATCTGTCACGATTAAACCTTTGCTAAATAGGGCCTTATAAAATGTTTGTCATAGTTAAACTGTGACAAATCTACATAGTTTAACTGCGACAAATCTAAACATGGTCTCCAAAAGCTTGAGACGAGTCTGAGGTTAGGGATCATTTATTTTGTCTTATAAATAACCTTCAACTTAGGAATTTTTCTTACCTGCCATGTTTTGATTCTGACTCCATTCATTGTGTTATGCATGTTGACATCCCTGATAGTAATGTTTGAGACACAGGCTCTGGTATTGTCCTTTCCTAGACCTCCAATGCTGATTCCATGTCCTGGTCCACAGTTGACATTGTGTACATATACATTTGAACATCCAGTTTGTATAGATATACAGTCATCTCCTGCATAACAGTTATAATTCAAAACAACAATTAGTTAACTCGGATTATTTATGCTTATAAGTTTACATATTATGCTTTGCGTTTTCATTTAGAGGTTCTGTTTTGTATTCCCTCGGGTCCTTTTTATAAGAAAAAGTTTACTTTTTAGATTCATTGAATAAGCAATGTATTTAGACTATATATAGTTCAGATACTCTATAACATCTGATGTTTATGTCGATGGAAATGTGAAATAATTTATCTATAATTGAAATATTACCGCAAGCTAAATTGCTTTTGTATATCAAAACATCTCTGGAGTTCTGCAAGTGAATTCCATCGGTGTTAGGGCTGTCACCAGGAGACGTTACGGTCACATCATGAACCAAAACTCCATTACAGTTATCAAACTTGAGATGGCATTGTGGACTATTTTGGATTGTTATGCCTGTGACTGTTGGATTAATACTCCCATAGAACCTTATTGCCTGTAACATAAACAAAAATTACTTTCATTATGTTCCAAAAATCTTCTAAACATAAATCAATTAGGTGTTGAAAAGGTTTAAAATGTTACTCACAGTTGGTTTGATTCCTGGCATTTTTCCTCCCATTGAACTTTCAATCTATTTCAATTGCAAAAAGGTATAAACAATTAGCCTCATGTGAACAAAATTGTCATGTTAAGTAGGCGCATTCAGTATCAAACACGTGTCAATGACTAACGCCAACACGACACGACACTGATATATGTGATTACAATCAATCTCTTTTATTTTCTTAAGCTATTACAGTTATCTACGTGTCAGTTAGTGAATTACCTGCATTGGTGGACTTCCGAGTGTGTTATTCAAAGGGACTAAGAGTTTTTCTTCATCATCTAAAGGATCATTATACTGAGTGTCTTGCCACCAAACTGAGCCTCTTCCATCAATGATGCCATTTCCTTGAATGGTAAATCCTACTAGTTTTATAAAATCCAACCATTGTAGTAGTCCTTTGCCCCAAACATTAGGATTTGTTGGTGCAATAATGGTTCCTTCAACCTGCAAAAAATTAACCTTATTAGCCTACAACTGAATTGTCTTTTTCAACAATATTCATTACTTAAAGAAACAGAATCACATGTAGAACAAGTGCATGTGTTTTGACATGTAAATGTAAAAAAATTAATAAACATATAACTTTTTCAAATAAAAAATGTTACCTGGAAAATGATTTTGGGTTTACAGTATTGGCCTGAGAATACAATTGGCCCCACTAAGAAGACATAATCTGCTGGAATTAACATGGTTGATGACTCTACTTTACATGCTTCAGTCCATGTGGCTTCAAATCCCTGCATTTTATTTCAACCAAAATCAAATTACGAGCATGGTAAGGATCAGAGTCGTCTTTAGCGCGCGTTAGACAAATTACTACACATAATCTAAAATTTGTAATGGTTAAATAACAGTTAAATAAAGTCTCTAATTATTTTATCATGATTGATCTGTCATTATCCTACACAAAAACTCAAGACCGGTTTACCGGTTTTGATAAAGAGATTAAATTACCGTTGAAATTGTGAATCTAACTGTCTTAACGAGAATCATTTATCATCATGTAGGTCCCACCTCTTTGGTTTGTTCTAGTTATTGTATTTTTCTCACTGCTTAGCTTTCAATCAATGTCATTGTAAACTTTATATAACGACATATTATATTACAAACACGAGAGTTGTATTCAAAGCATAAAACAGAAAGAAAAATAATTAATTATGCTCCTAATTGCATATTATTAATTTACCATAAACTTAGGTAGCAGAACCCAAATGATTACTTGTTAGAAGGAAACAAAATATTTCAAACACGGACGGTCTAACAAAACAAACAAAAAATTAACAAATTCATAGCCATAATTATAGTGGTTAAAATATAATAATTTTGTAGTTATAGTTTTATTGTAAATATTATTGAAATTTCCATGCAATTATGATTGTGTCACTTTTCTTTTATTAGTAAACAAAAATTTAATAAAAATACATTTAATTGTGATCTGAACACTCTTCGTTCGACTAATGTGTGACTTAATTTTTAAAACAATGAAAAATATTGTATATAATCGACTAAATATAATGAAATTCAAGTTTTAATTTACCTTTGTATCATCACTTTTTCCATCTCCTTTAGCTCCAAAATCTAGCACATTGAAAGTGGTAGAGGATTCACTAATGTAAGTTTGTGGTGGTGGAGTTAAGTGTGTAACTTCTTCTTGTGGCGCTGGAGGCGGCGGCGGTAAGCGCGAGGGAATGCTTTTTTGTGGCGGCGGTGGCGGCAGTGAGATTGAGGGAATGCTTTTTTGTGGTGGAGAAGCCTTAGATTTTGTTCCTCCTCCTCCACCATTATGGCTATGTCCATTGCCATGACTCTTTCCGTTCTTCTTCATCATAGAAACCATCTCTTCTCTATTTTGTCTCCAATGTTTTCCTCTTCTTGCATTGCACTCTTCAAAATTTGAACACAAAATAATAAAAGCAATAAGAAGAATGTATGTGAAACTCTTAAAGCTCAAGCCACACATTTTTAATATTTGTTTATATAGAAATGTGAGAGAGAGAGGAAGAGAAGAGGAAAATTGAGAGAATTATTTGTGTTGTGTTGCTAAAAGAATAAGTGAAGGTTATGTGTTTATATAGGGAGAGAATTTATTTATTTTTGAAGAGTATTAATAAGTGTTTATGCTAAAACAATAAAATATTCTTGATAATGGCAAGCATTAATGTATTCATTCTTTTTCATCCTCTCATCTTTTATTAATTGTTTTTACTTTTTGTGAATTTTGGTTAGAATTTTATTTAGTGAACAAAAGTGGGGCTGCTATACTTTTGTTGCCACATATCAAAAGTGATTACATGTGACCAAGCCAAAAGACAGTTGGGGGCTACAATTATATTTTATTTATAAGTTTTTTTAATTTTTTTACCATATAGTTCCAAATTTATTTTTAATTATCTTATTGGTTAAAGGCAGAGCCAAATCTATCTGCTGTCTTTTCCAACTTTCTTTTCTTCTCCTAGCAGGGTTTCAAAGTGTGGTATACATTATCTGTTGGGATCAGAATATTTTGTGATTCTTGCAACATTATTGTGATTATTGTGATATAGTAGCTACATTTTTATAAGGAATAAAACTCACATGCTAGCATAAGGTTAACTTTAATGGTAAAATTTAGTTTATCTATCGAGCACAAAAGTCTATCTCAAAGTTTGTTTTTAGTCTGACTTACTCTTAGAATAACCATTTTAGTATTAGGCTATTACGAGGGACGGATTCAGAAATTTTTGTTAGTGGAGCAATATATATGAATAATATGTTTTTTAAAATAAAATATTATGTTTGAATAATAAAAGTTGATTGAGTTGATTTTAATAGTGATAGAATGAAATTTAATAAATAAAAAAATATGTTAATAAAAGATAAATAAATATTACATAAATATTTTAAAATAAAAAATTATTTTTGAGAGTTAGAAAAAATATTATGAAATTTTTTAGGAGTAACAAATTCATCTTAAATTTTTTATTATATATGTTAAAAAAACTCTCAACAATTACACTTTTTTGGTAATATCAAAGAAATTTAAATACCAACTAAGCATATAACAAATATGCAAAATATTTATTAATTGCTACAAATTTTATAGAAAGATTGATGATCATATAAATTTTTAAATATTATTATAATATTATATTATAATTATATAGTTAAAAAAATATAAAATCAATATTAAGGAAGATAACTAGAATGGCACACCTTACGTTACGTTTTTTTAAGTATATATATGATCTTCAAAATTGTTTTTGCAGTATTCATATCTATTTATAAATAATATTCCTATAAATAAATATAAAAGCAAGTGAACCTAGCTCCGTCCTGGCTATTAGTGATTTTTTTATAGAAAATATTAGTACTTAGTTTGTTCAGAAATGCTATATGTACACCAATTATAATATCTACATCGTATTTATATACGGTATGATCCATTTTCTTTTTATTTTATTATTATTACTCTGCATTGATATTTTTTATTGGCACAGACTATTGCAATGAAGCGAAGTGGTGATAGATCTAAAAGGCAATCCGCAAAGCATTTTCTAAAAAAAAATCCAAATAACCATGTTTAATAATTTATTTACACCAAAAACCATGTTTTCGGAAAAATTACCGGTATGATCAGGTTTCAGAGGTGGTCTCCACATAGGAGCCACCTCAGGTGGCGCCAACCACCAATTCCACACAACATATGCGCCACCCAGGGTGGCATCAATGTTGATTTTTTGCTTATTAGCCACCTAGGGTGCCGAACCTGAGCCGGAGTATCGCAGAAGGAACGGACATGTCATATTCTCCGCCGTCAAACCTCCCATGCCGGTTATATTTTGGAATATCTCTTCCGTCGAGCAACTCAAGAGGACTCTCCTGAGATTTTTAGAGGGGGAGTACGAGGCCGGCGAACAGATAAGAAGCATCAAGAGGCTTAAAACAAGGGCCGATCCTGTGACTGGAGCAACGATAAGTTTCTGGCATAAGGTGGAATACGACATTGATGCCATTCAAATGATGCATGGACCTAATGACATTGTTTTAACCGTGGTGATTTCTTAGATGTTTTACTTTATCTTTTCTGTTGGTTATTTTCTATGTACCTTTTAATTAATCAATGAACTACTCTTTTCCGTGGACGCTCGACTTAACTGATTCACTGAACTTATTTATTTATGTTAAAATCCATTTTATTAATAAATAAAAAAAATTAAAAAAAAATAGTATATAAACAAGAAAAAAAAACAAAAAAAAAAAAGAAGATGGGAGTAGGCGCCACCCTAGGTGGCTAATAACCCAAAAATCAACATTGATGCCACCCTGGGTGGCGCATATGTTGTGTGAAATTGGTGGTTGGCGCCACCTGAGGTGGCTCCTATGTGGAGACCACCTCTGAAACCTGGTCATACCGGTAATTTTTCCGAAAACATGATTTTTGGTGTAAATAAATTATTAAACATGGTTATTTGGATTTTTTTTTCGCATTTTCTATTCGCGAATTCTTTGTGACAGCAAAAGATGCATAGAAATAAGGTATGCTGATTTTAATTTTTTTTATTTCTTTACTATATTTCCTGCCACATGTCGCTGAGGGATTGGTCTTGGGTTAAGTTTGAATTGTTCCAATAATTTTTTCCGGTAAGATACCCGCCCCCTTTTTCTTTTTTTTCTCAGCAATTTTCTCCTTGTTATTTATTATAATTATAATAATAATGAATGTTTATGTTAGTAAATTATATTAGTTTTTTTAGACTTTAAACCCAATTGTCTCTATTTTTTTATTAATTTTTAACAATGATTTTTCTCTACACCTGGTATAATTATTTTATTGATTAGTTATATATACAAAAGAAATAAATGTTTGGATTTATTTATTTAATTAATTTACATATTTTTAATTCCACGACTGAGATATAACTTTATTCATTTGCAAATAATTCACCGAGACAGATACAATATCAAATTTTTTTCGTAATCAAATTAATTTTAATTTTCTCAAATAAATACGATGAGTGGATTTTACATTTTCGAATTGGTCGACTCCCGATGTCGCACCCATCAATTGCTCAAAACACGATTAAAATTCATGCGGATTGGTTTATGCCTAGAGCAATAATCAAACGCTATCGCTAAAAATGTGGTAAATGAATTAAGTCGAATTTCTTCGCCTCGAGCGAATTAATTCTAAAAAGATAACTCTTTTTTCAATCGACCCTGAACTACGAGACTCTGATTTCTCTCATCTTTTGATGGAGATACGTAGGCACACGGTTGCGAAACCAAGGCGAGTCACCTAATAAACAAACTTGAATCGAATTTCTTCGCCTCGAGCGAATTAATTCTGATAAAGATCAAGATTCTTTATCAAGACTCAATCAACTCACCTACCCTTTAGTCTTAGGATTTTCAATTTTGTTTGATGTTTCTATTATTTTTTTCTGTGGATATTTATACATTTATTTCATTATTTCTGTTCTATATATATATATAATTATCATTTTATTATACTTGTTGATGGGATTATATATGTATATGTTATAAACCTTAAGTGTGGGAATTATCATTAAGACCGGAGGAGACTTGCATCGCCTACGAATCTTAGTGATAATTCCACTCAAAGTGGGTTAAGTACCCGGAAATGGCCGAGACGAGGCTTGACTTTGTCGAGGGCAGGACTTGGTATTTAGCTGATCTCTCTGGGAACCTACCCCTAAAACTCGAACCTCATGGGTAAATGATCCTTCTAAAATCCAAAGAGACAAAAAGTCTCGGAGGCTATGATGGACCCCATGAGACCTTTTTAGAACCACCTATGGGAAGGGTAGACTACCTTACACCGTCATATTGAACCTACGAACCTAGGACTATATGATTTATGCTTTTTTATTACCATAATTGCGTTTCAATGCTTTACTAACCATGTCCCTAGCCTGTAGGGTTTTCTTTTCAGAAGAGCGTGTTCTTCCCACGAAGGACACTTTCATTAACGCACGTCAATTGGCCTCTTGATGGCCATGAGATCTAGTGATTGTCTTGAACGGTCACCATGTGCCCGCTCCCACGCACTCCCTAGCCTATAGGGATTTTCTTTTTATGTCTATGTATTTTTATAACGACGTGTCCTTCCCACGAAGGACATCTTCGTTAATGCACGTCAATTGGCCTCTAGATGACCATGAGATCTAGTGAGTGTCTTGAACGGTCACCGTGTGCCTGCTCCCGCGCATCCCCTAGCTTGTAGGGTTTTTGGATTTCGGTTTATACATCTTTCATCCCTAGCCTGTAGGGATTCCACTTCGTCCGACATTGTCCTTAGATAGGTTGTGTTCTTCATAAGGAACCTTCCCACGAAGGACATCTTCGTTAATGCACGTCAATTGGCCTCTAGATGGCTATGAGATCTGGTGACTGTCTTGAACGGTCATCATGTTCCTGCTCCCGCGCATCCCCTAGCTTGTAGGGTTTTGGATTTCGGTTTATACATCTTTCATCCCCAGCCTGTAGGGATTCTACTTTGTCCGACATTGTCCTTAGATAGGTTGTGTTCTTCATAAGGAACCATCCCACGAAGGACATCTTCATTAATGCACGTCGATCGGCCTCTCGATGGCTATGAGATCTAGTGACTGTCTTGAACGGTCACCATGTGCTTGCTCCCGTGCGTCACCTGACTTGTAGGACTTGGATTTTCGTCTATACATCTTCCATCCATAGCCTGTAGGGATTCCACTTTGTTCGTCATTATCCTCAAAAGGTTGTGTTCTTCGTAAGGAACCTTCCCACGAAGGACATCTTCGTTAATGCACGTCAAACGACCTCTAGATGGCCATGAGATTTGGTAATTGTCTTGAACGGTCACCATGTGCTATATCCCACGTACTCCCTAGTCTATAGGGATTTCTATTGGTATGTCATAACATTTATATTGTAAGGATGTCATTGGGTCTAATGCCGTCTCTAAACCCGTATAGGCTATCCTTAGGGTTATATCTACCATACGTCTGCATTGCATTGCACATAAGGAGGTCTAACATACACTGGAAAAAAAGGAGTGTTCTGCATACCCACGCATCCGCATTTTCATTTTCATACATCCATACGTTTGCACTTACATTTCTACCTGCACCCTTATTCATCCTTGCTATGCTAGCTGATTTCTCGAGACTCACGAAGGAACTCGAAAAAGGTCCTGAACTATGGAGAGAGAAGAATTAACTATTGGAGATTTAAATAAGCTTGGTTCTACAAGAAGAGAAGGACGCCCTTCACTGTACAAGCTACATGCCTGCCTACGCCTACGACTCGGATGTTGGGATTTATGAAGGATCTTATGAACAAACAAGAAAATGCAAAAGAGGTTCAGTCTAAGGAAACTCATGAAGTTCCGGGTGACGAAAACCCGCCGCTAAGATTTATGTCAGGATTTGGTCCTTCGAAGGATAGGTCATACTCACTCTCCGCTAAGAGGACTATCCAATGCCACGAGGAAGGCTTACACGCCTCAGATATCATTTACGCATATACATACGAAAGACGATTGCCTATGTCTTCGCCTCAGATTCTGTTCTCATCGAAGATTCCCCTACGCTAAGATCAATTGCCCAGCGAACAAAATTGGTATGCCCAAGGAGAGTTAGAGGTCACCCTTTACTTCAACAAGTCACAGAACTAAGAAGTTAAACAAATTCATTGGATTAACAAAGGAGATTGTCCCTAGGATTAATAGGTGTTTATCATGTCAAAATTGCAACCCCTACAATCGTTAAGTGTTACCATGTATAAGCGTTGTACCTTCCAACTTACAATTCTAATAAAGTAATCATGCATGTTTTGGAATTAATTCATTCCCTTCGCTCTTGCATTACTACGACTTTCCATTTTAACTCTTCGATTCTATTTCAACTTGCCACTTTCAATTATTAACAAACTTAAAGGAGAATAACAAAATACAAATAACTAAATTTTACTAAACATATGCTTTCAATGTAAGACCGAGCTGATGAGGTAAGGCATTGTTTCAATCCCTAAACAGTGGAGAAATAAGGAGATAATCCGTAGTCAACCCCCTCGAGCCAGGAGTTGGAGTTGGTTTCTATTTTTCAAATAAATCTTAATTTCAACCAGGGGCAGGGTAGATTTCAATTAATTCAATGGTGTATTTTGTGGTCAAGAGAATCAGTCAAGCAAAGCAAAGGTTCAAGTATATCTTCTTCCCCGCGTTCATCTAAGATTGAGGAAGCAATGGAGATAACATTCACAACATCTTCTTCCTCAATACATCATTCGAGATCGAGGAAGCATCAAAGTTTACGAACTAAAGTCAACATGGCAGTCACATTATTCAAAATCCAAAAAGTAAATTTTCAAAAGAAAAAAAAGAATTTAAAAAAAAAAGGGCCCGCTAAGTCAGATGGAAAACTCTATAAAGAAAACAAAATTTGACTTAGGCAAAAATCAGGGCATCCCGAGGGACAAAATTCTAAAGAATTGACCCATGCAAAAATAAGGGATAAAAACAAAACAAAAGCAAAAAACAAAGGATAATCTTGTGACTGCTAAATCATCGAAGCTTCCTATCAATGCTTGGATCTCTACAACATTTTTCATCGGTGCTTGGATCTTCACTAATGCTTCCGTTCATTATCTGAACTGAAACATTTCTCTTGCAAACGAAACACATTCATTGGATTAAACGAACCTTAGGATTGGAGAACATCAAGGAGAAAGGGGTGGGTTAAATAAATTTTGAGCCTTATATCCTGTGTTTCTTAAACTGCGAACCACGGCCACATTACAACCTTCAAAAGTCCTAATTGAAGCTCGGTCAACTACGAAAGAATACTTGGCATTAATTTGGTTAAACTGATTCTTATTGTTTGTTAATGGCTAACCACTTCACTTCCTCAAACATCCATTTCTAATCATCCATTTCTGATTCATAACAAACTTCGATTTCAAAACTTGCATGTACTTCACGTTGGAATTACTTCTCAAAGGGTACAACTTTATCTACAAATACACACTTAGCATCAAGGAGATTTCGAAACTGGTTTAATCAAAGGCGATCATTTCTAATAAAGACTCTTGAATGGGGGAACCACGTCCAGGGGGTTCTCCTAACCAGGGGCAAAATCCCAATGATAACAGGGGTATACAAAAATCCTATTAACTAGCGGCATTCACCCTAAGATCCAATCGACTTGGGTCGCATCTTGAAGCAATAACACTCAGGGGCATATCTTTTACAAATCCAAATATTGGGGCAGTTCATATCTTAATGGTGGACCCAAGTTCCACTGTGAAGCAACTTTGAGTGCAAAATTAAAATACTCGAGGCAATCCGTATCAAATTGATACCACACCTTGGATAGCACTCCATATCCCGGAGATTAAGGGCAGACCTTTCAACTATAAAAAATGGGGCAGCGCATATCAAGTTCACGACATGGCGAAATTTGAACCCCCTCTAAGGATACTTCCTTCATGTCTTGGAGATCGAGGGGCATATTTTTCAAAAGCTAATGTTGGGGCAAAACACTACGAGGCCCAATCAAAAGGAGTGGATCCCAAGAGTCTTCCAATCAAGGGGCGTCGTATTACAAAACCAAGAATGGGGCTAGCCATCTCAAAATGTGTACTACAATAAAACTGCGTCCAAGCTCATATTAAGGCGAACCTCCGCAAAATACCCAACAAACTGAAGCAAGACATACGATGAAAGGAAAGGATATCCTCATACTTTTACAGTCCCCGATAAATCTCTCTCCCACTACTGCGATCTTCGAGTTCAAAAGCTAGTATCACACCCTACCCTCACAAACAACCTTATTACATTAAGCAAGCTATCTACGCTTTGGTTATCCACGATCATTGGGGCATTATTTAAACTTACTAAGTCACGCATCACACATTGGTTAAAACATCCCATACATCAAAATGTCTAGACAATTCAAAAAAAAACAAAGGGTACCAGGGGATTGGTTCAGGACCTAATGGTCTAGAAGGAGACTGAAACCTGAAGTTTCGCTCAAAAACATTCTACGCATAAGCATTACTAGTCGGCATGAGCATAGTCGTTGCATGGTTTAAAAAAATTCAATGGGTTATAAGGAGATAAAATATGGGGATCACCATGTATACATACACATCAGCATACATACATACGCATTGGCATTAGCATATACATACCAACTAGCACGCACATATAGGCATTTATCAATCGACATATACATAAGCATAATGGACGTGCATTAACCAGATTTAGACTCCCATTAACCAACTTCCAGCACTATATTAACCAAGTTTATTTTTTTAATTTTCCCCTTATTTAAGTCTGGGCATGCATTAACCAAGTTATACCTTTCGTTAACCAACTTCCTGCACTATATTAACCAAGTTTTGTTTACTTTTTTTTTCTTCATAAAAGTCTGGGCCTGCATTAACCAAGTTATACCTTTCGTTAACCAACTTCCTGCACTATATTAACCAAGTTTCGTTTACTTTTTTTTTCTTCATACAACTCTGGGCCTGCATTAACCAAGTTATACCTTTCGTTAACCAACTTCCTGCATTATATTAACCAAGTTTCGTTTACTTTTTTTTTCTTCATACAAGTCTGGGCCTGCATTAACCAAGTTATACCTTTCGTTAACCAACTTCCTGCACTATATTAACCAAGTTTCGTTTACTTTTTTTTTCTTCATACAAGTCTGGGCCTGCATTAACCAAGTTATACCTTTCGTTAACCAACTTCCTGCTTTATATTAACCAAGTTTCGTTTACTTTTTTTTCTTCATACAAGTCTGGGCCTGCATTAACCAAGTTATACCTTTGATTAACCAACTTCCTGCACTATATTAACCAAGTTTCGTTTACTTTTTTTTCTTCATACAAGTCTGGGCCTGCATTAACCAAGTTATACCTTTTATTAACCTACTTCCTGCACTATATTAACCAAGTTTCGTTTACTTTTTTTTTCTTCATACAAGTCTGGGCCTGCATTAACCAAGTTATACCTTTGATTAACCAACTTCCTGCACTATATTAACCAAGTTTCGTTTACTTTTTTTTTCTTCATACAAGTCTGGGCCTGCATTAACCAAGTTATACCTTTGATTAACCAACTTCCTGCACTATATTAACCAAGTTTCGTTTACTTTTTTTTTTCTTCATACAAGTCTGGGTCTGCATTAACCAAGTTATACCTTTCATTAACCAACTTCCTACACTATATTAACCAAATCTGGGCCTGTATTAACCAACTATTTTATACATTATATATACCAAAAAACGTTAATACAACTTCAATAAAGTTACAATAGTGTAACTTTTACATGACAAAAGTAATTCGACAAGACTGCAACATTCCACATGAATAACCTGCACCACCAAAATACCTTGATTTAGTGTATGCAATGTTTGAACAAGATTTAACAAAAATGTTTGAACACCATACCATCATGTCAAATTTGTCAATAGCATAATGTGTCGGTCTTCCCCAAAATATACATGTTGTCAAAATAGCATAATATGTGTTGGTCTTCCCCAAAATATACATGTTGTCAAAAACAAAAAATTCCCAAAATCATCATCAATTTGTACAAACTTGAGATGAACCCACCAAAGGTGTTTCACATGTTGTCAAAAGATCCATGAATGACATATTACCTCCAACCTGAACAATAACATACAAACAACTAAAATATGACTCACATAAAAATTAGTGACTTAATAAGTACACATAAGTTTTCCTCAACTAATACATATGAATTCCTCAAATATTACATAAGAAATCAAACATTATTTAATACAATCTTATAATGGACACAAACCACGATATTTGAATCTAAGCAATGTCCTCCATTATCAACCTCAAGAGATGATTCTACACAAATGTTACTTCCGAGCTGACTTCCCACCATTCCAATATTGCACTCCTACACATTTAGAGAAACAATAAAGTAAGATTACACTAAATTATATATGTATTTCAATAAGATATCATTTATGAACGAAAAGAGACATACTGTAGTAAGCTCAATGTGATCACTTTTTTTGGTTTGCTTCCTTGACCTCTTAACAATCGTGTCAGAGACAGATATTTTTCTTTTAGATGGAGGACGACCTTTGCGCTTGACATGTTTTGGGCTACGAATGTGATTACTATTGATTGGATTGGAATCCTCATTGAGATTTTCTTCAACAACTGCACTATCCTTTATGGACATATTGGAGCTAAACAAATTTAATGTTTCATGGAGGTCATCAGTAGCCTCATCTGAATCAGCAGCTACTTCAGCAACCTCATAAAAGTGTTTGCATAATTTGTCAAACCTGTCCATTTTTTGCTTCAATTCTGTTACACCATAACTAGTCTTTATATATGAATGCTTCCTTTTAATATTTTTTTCCATCTCATTAAAATGTACTTATCTGGAAGGCTTGTAATCCTCTCCTGACTACACACGGATAACACATGGCGGCACACAATACCTCTAAACTCAAACAATGAGCATTCACATTTGAAATCATGGTTTTCCTTGTTAAGCACAACTTTTAAGACTCGCTCTTTACGTATCTCTCCAACTAATATCTCCTCCAACACATGATACGTAGCAAAGCAACCTTCCACGTCTTTCAATGAGGTAGAACAATTCATTTTAGATCTGAATTCCACTTGAATTTCCTTGAATTTGGCATGAGTATACTTATTTTGGAATTGCTTCTCAATGGTCGAGTTTGACCCACATGGAATTGTTGTATCCATCGAATTAAAATCAGCTTCAAATTCCTTTTCTGCCCGACTTCTAAGAGCGTTATCATATTGTTTCACAAATTGATTTAGACTTGTTGTAGAATTTATATATCCATCAAAGAAAGCATGTATGCTCTCACTACGCTGCGTAGTAGACATACCAGCCCAAAAATATTTCCTTAACAAAGTTGGTGCCCACCGATGACGCTCCATATACAACCCTCCCAACCAATCATTCTCTTGGAGATTAAATTTTTCTATGAACAAACTCCATTTTTGTTCAAAACCATCTGTTGTGAATGTATCATAGACTGCTTCTTTCATTGCATACTTGATCCTTTTGTATTCACCATATCCGCTAAGTTTTTCTGGAATTTTTTTCATTATATGCCATAAACACCACCTATGACGAGTTGTAGGGAAGACTAACTCAATAGCATTTTTCATAGCCTTACATTGATCGGTCACAATACCCATAGGTGGTTTTTCTAACATACAACGAAGCCATGACTTGAAAAGCCACACAAAAGAACCTGTGTCTTCACCTGATAGTAATCCACAACCAAGTAATGTTGATTGACCATGGTGATTCACACATACAAATGCAGCAAAAGGCATGTCATACTTGTTAGTCAAGTATGTTGTATCGAAAGTTACAACATCGCCAAAATATTCGTAAGCGTCTCTACTTCTTGCATCCGCCCAAAATACATTCCTCACATGAAAATCATCATCCAAATCTATGTCATAGAAGAAATTTGTATCTTGTTCCCTCATTTTACAAAAATAACTTATCAAAGCCTTACCATCACCTTCTTTTCCAATTGCACGACGTTCTTTGTTAATATAATTCCTCACGTCCTTTTCACAAAACGGAATATTTTCATGACCGCCTGCATCTTTAACTAGTGATTGAAAAGTCTTGTTGATCCTTACTCCCGCATCATCATTGATTTGGATTGTTCTTCTCACGTGTAAGTTCATTTTCTTGTTGGCCTTGAACAATCTTGCTTTCGTAGGACGAGTTTCATGAGAATGGATAGATTCAAATTGTGTAATGTACCACAAACCATCTTCTTTCATTTTAACACAAATCTTGGCAGGACAATTTTTCGCTCGAGATGGTAGTGTCTTTAACGTGCATGAAATTTTTGAAACAGTTGATCCCCCTCTTGAACATGAAAGTATTAGGTAGTTGAGCTCTCCATCATCTCCCTTTTTCGATGACCTAATCCTCCATCTGAAACCCTTTTTCAAAGCATACTACTGATAATATGTTTTAACTTCCTCCACACAAGAAAAGCACATTCCAATTTCGGGAACCCAACGTGAATCATCACCATCACCATCACCGTGATCAACTTCTACATCTTCCCTTTGACTATCTCCTGAATCTATCAAAATGTTTAAGCTATCCATTACGACACACAAACTGCACAAAATATGCCAATTAGATGCATAATATAAATTTATAACAAAGTTGGTTAATAATGTTCAAAAAGATGGTTAATATTGTGTATAACTTGGTTAATAAACTGCCAGACTTGACTACATATTTATCACATTCTTTATGATAAAGTTGGTTAATACTGTGACACAAGTTGGTCAATACAGTTCCGAAAATGGTTAATGAACCAACATGAGTAAATACATGAAATTGTTTAACAGTAAAAAAACGTGGTTAACGATGTGAACAAAGTTGGTCAATATGGTTTAGAACTTGGTTAATGAACAATCATGAATAAATATGAAATCAATAACGTTCTGTACTAATCTTTCATTATAAACAGTACAAATATGAATCGAAAGAAAAAAATTGATAATACAAATCATGATACCTAGAAGCTTAATGACTTAAATCTTCATCTTCTTTGCTTAATGATGTCAAAGAAATTTCTTTTTTTCTTCATCCAACAATGGAGGAGTTTGGTTGGAGATGGTAAAGAAAAAATGGTGGGAGAAGAAAAACAGTAAAACTGACGCGTAGAAGAGAAAGAAGAAGAAAGTATGTGACCTTGTGGTTGATATTAGGAGAGAGAAAATACAGTAGCATATGGTCCACATACAATAAAAGCAAAGATATGAACATTATTTAATTAATTTATTCAGTATAATTGAACAGGACCATATGGTGTAGTGTAACCTTCTACTGTATTAACCAAGTTTATTTTTTTAATTTTCCCCTTATTTAAGTCTGGGCATGCATTAACCAAGTTATACCTTTCGTTAACCAACTTCCTGCACTATATTAACCAAGTTTTGTTTACTTTTTTTTTCTTCATAAAAGTCTGGGCCTGCATTAACCAAGTTATACCTTTCGTTAACCAACTTCCTGCACTATATTAACCAAGTTTCGTTTACTTTTTTTTTCTTCATACAACTCTGGGCCTGCATTAACCAAGTTATACCTTTCGTTAACCAACTTCCTGTTCAATTATACTGAATAAATTAATTAAATAATGTTCATATCTTTGCTTTTATTGTATGTGGACCATATGCTACTGTATTTTCTCTCTCCTAATATCAACCACAAGGTCACATACTTTCTTCTTCTTTCTCTTCTACGCGTCAGTTTTACTGTTTTTCTTCTCCCACCATTTTTTCTTTACCATCTCCAACCAAACTCCTCCATTGTTGGATGAAGAAAAAAAGAAATTTCTTTGACATCATTAAGCAAAGAAGATGAAGATTTAAGTCATTAAGCTTTTAGGTATCATGATTTGTGTTATCAATTTTTTTCTTTCGATTCATATTTGTACTGTTTATAATGAAAGATTAGTACAGAACGTTATTGATTTCATATTTATTCATGATTGTTCATTAACCAAGTTCTAAACCATATTGACCAACTTTGTTCACATCGTTAACCACGTTTTTTTACTGTTAAACAATTTCATGTATTTACTCATGTTGGTTCATTAACCATTTTCGGAACTGTATTGACCAACTTGTGTCACAGTATTAATCAACTTTATCATAAAGAATGTGATAAATTTGTAGTCAAGTCTGGCAGTTTATTAACCAAGTTATACACAATATTAACCATCTTTTTGAACATTATTAACCAACTTTGTTATAAATTTATATTATGCATCTAATTGGCATATTTTGTGCAGTTTGTGTGTCGTAATGGATAGCTTAAACATTTTGATAGATTCAGGAGATAGTCAAAGGGAAGATGTAGAAGTTGATCACGGTGATGGTGATGGTGATGATTCACGTTGGGTTCCCGAAATTGGAATGTGCTTTTCTTGTGTGGAGGAAGTTAAAACATATTATCAGCAGTATGCTTTGAAAAAGGGTTTCGGATGGAGGATTAGGTCATCGAAAAAGGGAGATGATGGAGAGCTCAACTACCTAATACTTTCATGTTCAAGAGGGGGATCAACTGTTTCAAAAATTTCATGCACGTTAAAGACACTACCATCTCGAGCGAAAAATTGTCCTGCCAAGATTTGTGTTAAAATGAAAGAAGATGGTTTGTGGTACATTACACAATTTGAATCTATCCATTCTCATGAAACTCGTCCTACGAAAGCAAGATTGTTCAAGGCCAACAAGAAAATGAACTTACACGTGAGAAGAACAATCCAAATCAATGATGATGCGGGAGTAAGGATCAACAAGACTTTTCAATCACTAGTTAAAGATGCAGGCGGTCATGAAAATATTCCGTTTTGTGAAAAGGACGTGAGGAATTATATTAACAAAGAACGTCGTGCAATTGGAAAAGAAGGTGATGGTAAGGCTTTGATAAGTTATTTTTGTAAAATGAGGGAACAAAATACAAATTTCTTCTATGACATAGATTTGGATGATGATTTTCATGTGAGGAATGTATTTTGGGCGGATGCAAGAAGTAGAGACGCTTACGAATATTTTGGCGATGTTGTAACTTTCGATACAACATACTTGACTAACAAGTATGACATGCCTTTTGCTGCATTTGTATGTGTGAATCACCATGGTCAATCAACATTACTTGGTTGTGGATTACTATCAGGTGAAGACACAGGTTCTTTTGTGTGGCTTTTCAAGTCATGGCTTCGTTGTATGTTAGAAAAACCACCTATGGGTATTGTGACCGATCAATGTAAGGCTATGAAAAATGCTATTGAGTTAGTCTTCCCTACAACTCGTCATAGGTGGTGTTTATGGCATATAATGAAAAAAATTCCAGAAAAACTTAGCGGATATGGTGAATACAAAAGGATCAAGTATGCAATGAAAGAAGCAGTCTATGATACATTCACAACAGATGGTTTTGAACAAAAATGGAGTTTGTTCATAGAAAAATTTAATCTCCAAGAGAATGATTGGTTGGGAGGGTTGTATATGGAGCGTCATCGGTGGGCACCAACTTTGTTAAGGAAATATTTTTGGGCTGGTATGTCTACTACGCAGCGTAGTGAGAGCATACATGCTTTCTTTGATGGATATATAAATTCTACAACAAGTCTAAATCAATTTGTGAAACAATATGATAACGCTCTTAGAAGTCGGGCAGAAAAGGAATTTGAAGCTGATTTTAATTCGATGGATACAACAATTCCATGTGGGTCAAACTCGACCATTGAGAAGCAATTCCAAAATAAGTATACTCATGCCAAATTCAAGGAAATTCAAGTGGAATTCAGATCTAAAATGAATTGTTCTACCTCATTGAAAGACGTGGAAGGTTGCTTTGCTACGTATCATGTGTTGGAGGAGATATTAGTTGGAGAGATACGTAAAGAGCGAGTCTTAAAAGTTGTGCTTAACAAGGAAAACCATGATTTCAAATGTGAATGCTCATTGTTTGAGTTTAGAGGTATTGTGTGCCGCCATGTGTTATCCGTGTGTAGTCAGGAGAGGATTACAAGCCTTCCAGATAAGTACATTTTAATGAGATGGAAAAAAATATTAAAAGGAAGCATTCATATATAAAGACTAGTTATGGTGTAACAGAATTGAAGCAAAAAATGGACAGGTTTGACAAATTATGCAAACACTTTTATGAGGTTGCTGAAGTAGCTGCTGATTCAGATGAGGCTACTGATGACCTCCATGAAACATTAAATTTGTTTAGCTCCAATATGTCCATAAAGGATAGTGCAGTTGTTGAAGAAAATCTCAATGAGGATTCCAATCCAATCAATAGTAATCACATTCGTAGCCCAAAACATGTCAAGCGCAAAGGTCGTCCTCCATCTAAAAGAAAAATATCTGTCTCTGACACGATTGTTAAGAGGTCAAGGAAGCAAACCAAAAAAAGTGATCACATTGAGCTTACTACAGTATGTCTCTTTTCGTTCATAAATGATATCTTATTGAAATACATATATAATTTAGTGTAATCTTACTTTATTGTTTCTCTAAATGTGTAGGAGTGCAATATTGGAATGGTGGGAAGTCAGCTCGGAAGTAACATTTGTGTAGAATCATCTCTTGAGGTTGATAATGGAGGACATTGCTTAGATTCAAATATCGTGGTTTGTGTCCATTATAAGATTGTATTAAATAATGTTTGATTTCTTATGTAATATTTGAGGAATTCATATGTATTAGTTGAGGAAAACTTATGTGTACTTATTAAGTCACTAATTTTTATGTGAGTCATATTTTAGTTGTTTGTATGTTATTGTTCAGGTTGGAGGTAATATGTCATTCATGGATCTTTTGACAACATGTGAAACACCTTTGGTGGGTTCATCTCAAGTTTGTACAAATTGATGATGATTTTGGGAATTTTTTGTTTTTGACAACATGTATATTTTGGGGAAGACCAACACATATTATGCTATTTTGACAACATGTATATTTTGGGGAAGACCGACACATTATGCTATTGACAAATTTGACATGATGGTATGGTGTTCAAACATTTTTGTTAAATCTTGTTCAAACATTGCATACACTAAATCAAGGTATTTTGGTGGTGCAGGTTATTCATGTGGAATGTTGCAGTCTTGTCGAATTACTTTTGTCATGTAAAAGTTACACTATTGTAACTTTATTGAAGTTGTATTAACGTTTTTTGGTATATATAATGTATAAAATAGTTGGTTAATACAGGCCTAGATTTGGTTAATATAGTGTAGGAAGTTGGTTAATGAAAGGTATAACTTGGTTAATGCAGACCCAGACTTGTATGAAGAAAAAAAAAAGTAAACGAAACTTGGTTAATATAGTGCAGGAAGTTGGTTAATCAAAGGTATAACTTGGTTAATGCAGGCCCAGACTTGTATGAAGAAAAAAAAAGTAAACGAAACTTGGTTAATATAGTGCAGGAAGTTGGTTAATCAAAGGTATAACTTGGTTAATGCAGGCCCAGACTTGTATGAAGAAAAAAAAAGTAAACGAAACTTGGTTAATATAGTGCAGGAAGTAGGTTAATAAAAGGTATAACTTGGTTAATGCAGGCCCAGACTTGTATGAAGAAAAAAAAGTAAACGAAACTTGGTTAATATAGTGCAGGAAGTTGGTTAATCAAAGGTATAACTTGGTTAATGCAGGCCCAGACTTGTATGAAGAAAAAAAAGTAAACGAAACTTGGTTAATATAAAGCAGGAAGTTGGTTAACGAAAGGTATAACTTGGTTAATGCAGGCCCAGACTTGTATGAAGAAAAAAAAAGTAAACGAAACTTGGTTAATATAGTGCAGGAAGTTGGTTAACGAAAGGTATAACTTGGTTAATGCAGGCCCAGACTTGTATGAAGAAAAAAAAAGTAAACGAAACTTGGTTAATATAATGCAGGAAGTTGGTTAACGAAAGGTATAACTTGGTTAATGCAGGCCCAGAGTTGTATGAAGAAAAAAAAAGTAAACGAAACTTGGTTAATATAGTGCAGGAAGTTGGTTAACGAAAGGTATAACTTGGTTAATGCAGGCCCAGACTTTTATGAAGAAAAAAAAAGTAAACAAAACTTGGTTAATATAGTGCAGGAAGTTGGTTAACGAAAGGTATAACTTGGTTAATGCATGCCCAGACTTAAATAAGGGGAAAATTAAAAAAATAAACTTGGTTAATATAGTGCTGGAAGTAGAAGGTTAATATAGTGCAGGAAGTTGGTTAACGAAAGGTATAACTTGGTTAATGCAGGCCCAGACTTTTATGAAGAAAAAAAAAAGTAAACGAAACTTGGTTAACATAGTGCAGGAAGTTGGTTAACGAAAGGTATAACTTGGTTAATGCAGGCCCAGACTTGTATGAAGAAAAAAAAAGTAAACAAAACTTGGTTAATATAGTGCAGGAAGTTGGTTAACGAAAGGTATAACTTGGTTAATGCATGCCCAGACTTAAATAAGGGGAAAATTAAAAAAATAAACTTGGTTAATATAGTGCTGGAAGTTGGTTAATGGGAGTCTAAATCTGGTAAATGCACGTCCAGCCTTCAAAATGCAGTACTTAATTTTGGTTAATGAATCACCACATCAAAATTTAGTGTCTCCACAAAATGAACTATAACATACACAACATTTTAACCACATATTTTACTATAGCATAGCCAAAATACATTGTGCACAGAAACAAAATACTACCACAAATTGTCAATATTTACAAATTGGATCAAATTCTACCAAATTCTACACTACAACACTAATTAATTATAAATTCATTCTACTACTTTGTCCACGCTTCGTCCTTGGTTTCTTCTTAAGTCTTGTAGCCATGTTGGAGGTAGACTTTGGTTGGTTTTCCACAACATTGGCATCAACATTTGGTGGAGTGTTATGTCCAACATCTCCAACTAGGGGTGGCAAAACGGGCCGGGGCCCGCAGGGCCGCCCGCTCACCCGCCAAAAATTGGCGGGTTGGGTTTGGATTTTAGGCTCGCCGCTCGCCAAAGCCCGCCCCGCCAAAACTCGCCGCCCGCCATACCCGCCCCGCCAAATCCCGCCGCTCGCCAAAACCCGTTCTTCCTCCAAAACTCACTCTTTTTTTAGTTAATTCTAATAATTGCAATTCTTGATGGTTTATTTTATACATTTATTTATAAATATATGTAATATTTTTTAGAGTAAATTTGTTAAAAAATTACTTTTATAAAAAATTGTTTTAAAAAATAAGTGAAAAGTTTAATTAAAAGGTAAAAAAAGCATATTAATCTATTAAAAAAATATAAATAAAAATAGGCGGGTAAGCCCGCCGCCCGCTAACCCGCCATCTTGGCGGGGCGGGCATGATTTTGATGCCCATTTTACTTGACGGGCATGCCCGCCCCGCTCGTTTTTTGGCGGGCATAAGGCGGGGCGGGCGGCGGGTGGGGCGGGCGGCCCGTTTTGCCACCCCTATCTCCAACAGCAATTCCGACTTCATCTTCGGTGATAAAGTTCACAATTTGTTGATCAATTCTTCCTCTGTTGCAACCACTCTTTCAATTATCTAACAAAAAAAAGTCAAGTCAAACAAACGACAAATTAAAACATATATTTATCAATTAAAACACACTAAAAATACTACCATGTTATTGTTAAATGCCTTATCAATAGTTTGCTTCTGCATGCGTATAATTGGCCAATTCAATACCCGTGGAAAAGTTAACCTAGAATCAGCAGGTGCATTCCCCAATGATAAGTGGTTGAATGCCCAAATCTATAAGAAATATAATATGTAAATTAAATATTTCAAGATATAAGATGGTACTATAAAGTTACATAATCCATATACCTGCAATACGGCAGCACACCCATTTAAATGTCTCTGTGACTTGTTTTTTCCTTTTATCAACACAGCTGAAGACTCGCATAAACTAGCAACCACAAAATTATAAACAGCAAGACCCCAACTATATGTTTCAAGTGAATCCAAATCATCCAAGTGTTTAATAAATCCCGTGAATACCTTATCCCCGGTTTTTGGAAAGTAAAACTCTGCAAATGCGAGTAATATGTAAAGTCTAGAAAAATTAACTAATTTATTCCTGTGTTTCTGAAGTTGTTTGCAAATATTGGTAACGGTTACCTCAGCCCCTTTAAATAGGCCTAATGTTTCACATTTTTGGTCTTCTTCTACAACTAGGGTCTTACCAACAATAGATAATCCAATAGCAAAACAAACATCCACAGCAGTAAATGGTACTATCCTCTCCCTAACCCGAAATCCCCTATTCCGTGAGTTCCATCTGCTTACTAACTCCCATAATAAACCACCCGATATTGAGAAGTCGTTAGAAATATCCAACGCCCATTTGAATGGGGTGCTTTCGATATGGGCACGTTGAACTGCAGTTAATTTTTCGTTGATTCTGCTCAAATTAGTAGGGATACAGCAATGCCTCAATCGTACCTTAAATTTATGGAGAATTTTTTTTATTAATTTCACTGTAATAAGTAGCAATCAGTGCACCCAAAATAACAAAACTAAAAGACATATTCAGTACATCAACAACAAGAAGCAAAACAAAATCAATCAACTTACTTCATTTTTGTGCAAATTTTTTGATGATGACATGGTTGCAGCAATAAATCAACAAAAATAAATCAATCAACCTAATAGAAAAAGAAGATCAAATAAAGACATAATCAGTACAAAACAGATCTGATAAACCCTAAAAACCCTAAAGTTTAAACACACTAAGACAAAAAAATAGAGACATTTGGTGATAAAAAGGAAGGGAAAAATATACTACACCGTGAGATAGAGACGAGAAGCCGTGAGTCGCAGTGAGTAACCGTGAGTCGCCGTTAGACGCCGTCACCGTGAGTTGCCGTCGCCGTGAGAGAGAGACGAGAGGAGAGTCACCGTGTGAGAGGGAGACGAGCGGCAGTGAGAATGGAGACGAGCGGCGGTGAGAATGGAGACGAGAGGAGAGTCACTTTGAGAGAGAAAGTAGCTGTGTGTGAGAGGAAGAAGATAGCCGTGAGAGAGAGAAGAGTCGTGAGAGAAAAGAGTCTGAAAGGAGATTCATTATTGTTAACCTAACCTTCACTTGTTATTTACCACCATGCCCTTATTTTTTTTATAAATGACAAAAAACTCCTAGCTTTATACGGTGTAGTGTAACACCTTGGTGTACATATAGCATTTCTGTATTGGTATGTAGAAAATAATTCTCAAATATTTTAATGTAGAAAATATTTTTTAAACAAAATATATTTTAGATTTAATTAATTTGTTTAATAGACCATGTGCTATAATATGAAATTATTACTGTATATTCTATATAATATCACACTTTCTATGATTCTCTTTGATAAAATTAACGGTTGGATGATAAGTTAACTTATAACTTATAACTTATGGTTGATGAGTGTGACGAGTGATAGCTGATAATCTAATTAAAGTGTTTGATAAAATTAGCGGTTTAACAAGCTGATAAATATAAAATGACATAAAAATACATTTATTGATTAATAATTAAATCCACATTTAAAATAATCCACACGAGATTTGTTAGTGCGTGAGGCACTTTTAGTGAGGAGAGAATAAAAGAAATATGGATTATATTATTGAATCGAATTCTACAAATAATGATACAGACTATGACTATTTATATACAATCCTGATTGAATTTGGGCTTACACAACTTTGATTATATTTGATATTATATCTAATATCCAATAATATCTCAACAATATCCAATAATATCTCAACATACCCCACTATAATCCAAGTTGTCGAACATACTCTAAAAATAGTCAATCTGTACTATTCCTAATTTCTTTCTTAAATTTAGGAATCTGTCGATCTTCAATCCATTGGTGAAAACGTCGGTCAACAGTGCTTCACTCGAGCAATGCCTAACTTCAAATTCACCTCAATTTACCTTTTTCCTCAGGAAGTGAAATCTAGCTTCAATATGCTTACTCCTTCTATGCAGAACTGGATTCTTCGCTAGATTTATGATTGACTTGTTGTCTATTTGTAACACAAGAGGTTTCTTCTCTTTGACCTCCATTTCTTCAAGATCTAATCCAAATTTCTTGACATGCAACATATGATCCTGCTATATATTCAGCTTCACACGATGATAATGCCACCACAGGTGTTTCTTCGAACAACATGAAATTGGGGCACCAAATATTTGAAATAATTATCCAGTTGTGCTTCTTCGATCTTCCTTATCTCTACACCAATCAACATCTGAAAATTAAGTAACTGTTGCTTCTTCGCCTTTAGAGTCTCGTCAAAATAGAATTCCATAGTGTATCAATCCATTTAGGTATCTTAGAATTATTCTTGAAGCCTTCATATGTGACACTCTTGGTTCACTCATGTATCTTCTCACTGTTTACGGTGATTTCCGGTAAACAACCGCTAGTCCTCCAAACTATAAATATACTTTGGTTACTTGCAGGATCGACTAGATTGATCCTAGGACACAGTCAAATAGTTGTCTTTCGAGATAATTTGCTTCATATTTGTTGGTCTTTTACTTCGAAACTTGGTTATAGTATGAACGTGTAAATAACTTGCGAAATAAACTAACAAATAATGTACACAACTGAAATATAAACTGGTTATAAATGTAAGTGAAACTTTGACGAAAATGTAAAGAAATGTAGACTTCAGAAATGTAAAGTGCAGAAATGTAAAGTGCAATAATGTAAAGACTTATCGAAAAGAAAATTGGAATTGAAGGAAAGACTGGGCGAAAAGTAAAAGAAACTTAAAGATACTTTGATTCTGTAAATAGAAATACAAACATATTAAAAGTGTGGTGTCATACGTACATTTCTCAGCGAACTCTTTCTCTTAACACTTGATACTTGAGTGATTTGTGAGTGATTTGTACAAAATGAACACACCGGATCCTGATACTAAGACCCTTATTTATACTAATTCGACCCTAACGGTCCTACACTAACCAAATGCCACATTGCTCACATGCATGCGTTTCGAATCCCTGGGGCGCCATCTGTCCTTGTTCGGTTACACAGAATATTTCGAAATTCAAATCCTCCCGCCTGAATCCTCTTTCGATACGTGGCAACGTGATCTTTGATGAGAATGCAACGAAATACTCTAAGCTTCAGTACTCTTGTATTTCGAAAAACGCTTAAGTCCTAAAGACAATCTATCTCGATTCAGCTTCGATTTCAATCATCTTCATCATAAATAACATCCTCGGAATTGGCCTTTTAAAAAACCATTTATTCTCAGGAATGGCCATCGAAAGCCATTTTATTCTTCGAACTCTAATTCTTCAAGAAACATATCCTTCAATCGAAATCTCCAGCTAACAAATTGCCCCCAATAAATGCCTGTTTCGACAAACAAGAGAAATAGGCGTTTCTTGTCATGATAAATCGCTTTACTCATATTTTTTAGAGTTCCAAGACATCTGACTAACGTCATAATCATTTATGACTTATCTTTCAAAACGTCTTGTCATTTTCAAAGACGTCTCTTCAAAACGTGCGTTCCCACGTTTTGTCATTACTTGTGATCATCGCTCCTAGATACTAGGAGTAAGGCTAATAACTGTTCGACCGCCGTTAGATTAAATCATCTCTTGCCGCGTGTCCTTTTGACCTTTATTCAAAACGATTTGAAAAAGTTCTTACTAAACCTTTAAATACCCAAGCTTTAGCCTTCAGGGTTTTCCCCTTATCACACAAATTTGTTCTCCATCCTTCTGCAACTAAACACACAAAAAACCCTTTTTTGGTTTCAAACCTAATTCTTGAAACAATCTTTTCCATGGCGTCTTCCACCATCCAAATCCCCACATCAGAGACTTCAAATGCGCTTCAACCGGTTCAACAGTTTCAGAACCCTACACAGGTGGGTAACCAGCAATACATTCCAGACCCAAATTTAGCAGAAACTCGCGCTATTTACGCTTCTCAGGTAATCATCCCTTTTGTTCTTTCTGGAAAAACTCATGCTTTTATGGGTCCTTTACCTGGGGATAGTAGTGTTAGAACAAGATTTGTTCTGATCAATTATCTTTGTTTTGATGATAACAATAATATGAATTTTGCTTAAGATAATATGGTACTCTAATCCAATGCAATTTCCTTTTCAGGAAATATATATAGAGTATGCATAATTCAGCGCTCAGAAGCTTTGTCTCAAGGGTTCAGCATGCAACATCAGAACATGGTCTGGCAAGACATCAGAAGATGGTCAAAGCAGAATCAGAACATGGGTCTATGGAAGCATCAGAAGAACATGAGATCAGAAGCACTGAAGTTCTGATGGTATCACGCTCAGAAGCACTTCAAGGTCAGAAGATCAGAAGATGCTTTGCACCAAGCTGTTTGACTCTGATGATATTCAAACGTTGTATTCACAAACATCAGATCAGAAGGAAGTACACGTGGCAAGCTACGCTGACTGACAAAAGGAACGTTAAAAGCTATTAAAGGCAACGTCAGTAGACACAGCGTGAACAAGGCTCGAGGTAGTTGACAAAAGCGTATAACATTAAATGCGATGCTGTACGGAACACGCAAAGCATTAAATGCACTCAACGGTCATCTTCTCCAAACGCCTATAAATATGAAGTTCTGATGAGAAGCAAGGTTAACGATTCTACATAAAAACAACTCATATTAACTTGCTGAAACTCTGTTCTATTCAAAGCTCAGAATCTTCATCTTCATCAAAGCTCACTACATTGCTGTTGTAATATATTAGTGAGATTAAGCTTAAACGTTAAGAGAAATATCACAGTTTGTGATTATAGCTTTTAAGAAGCAATTGTAATACTCTTAGAATTGATTACATTAAGTTGTAAGGAACTAGAGTGATCGTGTGGATCAGAATACTCTAGGAAGTCTTAGAGGTTATCTAAGCAGGTTGTAACTAGAGTGATCGTGTGGATCAGTATACTCTAGAAAGTCTTAGAGGGTATCTAAGCAGTTGTTCCTGGAGTGATCAGTGTGTGATCAGAAGACTCTGGAAGACTTAGTTGCTGACTAAGTGGAAAACCATTGTAATCCGTGCGATTAGTGGATTAAATCCTCAGTTGAGGTAAATCATCTCTGCGGGGGTGGACTGGAGTAGTTTAGTTAACAACGAACCAGGATAAAAATAACTGTGCAATTTATTTTTATCGTCCAAGTTTTTAAAGCCACACTTATTCAAACCCCCCCTTTCTAAGTGTTTTTCTATCCTTCAAGTAGTTCTTCTCTGGGTACATTCTTTCCTGCTTATTATAAGACTAGACCCTTAGTTAGCAAGAACCAAATAGACAAAGAGGGTAACCTAATCTTAGCTGAAACTACCAATGCAGATGATGCTTCGACTGAAGCCGCCACGGTTCCAGAGAAAATTAGGTTGAATTATATGACCAACTTTCTCAAAGTGTTTAGATCAATCCCTTTAGCAAAAGATCCTGAACTTTACTATGCTTGGTTGGCTAAAGTAGAAACCAAAAAGGCTTCGTTCTGGAAAGATTTAGGGATTTATGACCTAATCCAATTGTCTAAGACAGGCTTAGAATATAACCAAGCTATGTTAGTAGCCTCTGTATATTTTTGGGATGCTTCTCATAACACCTTTCATCTTCCTTGTGGAATGATTACCCCAACCCTTTTTGACATAGCCGCTATCACAGGGCTTCGACCAACAGGGGAAGTTTTCGATCCCAACTACATGGATACCGACACCATTCAATTTAACGAAATCAAAGACACTTACACTCCATTCATCCTAAGACACCACGACACTTCGACTGATGAAGTAACAAATGAAGAGCATATTGCATTCCTGGCACTTTGGCTCTCAAGATGCGTTTTTTGTTCTAGATCCCTCCAAGTGGCAAAGAGGTACCTTTGTATGGCTAACCAGATAAATGCTGGGAAGAAATTGAATTTAAGCCAGCTAATTTTAGGGTACCTTTATGAAAATCTTGGCGAAGCAACAGATCTCGTCAAAGATTACAAAATGGGATCTCTTCTCTTCGCTGGACCCTTCTGGTTACTACAGCTGTGGCTCAACGCCACCTTCGAAGCTTACCTCCCACGCAAAGGAATCGTGGATGAAGAAGATATGGCCATACGAAATCGAACAGTCGAAGGGACTAGACTAGCCCACCTAACTCCCAAAGAAGAACCAGGAAAGCTTCGTGAGACTTTTCGAGCGTACATGATGATGTTCGCTAAACGTTACCACTTCAGTCTTTCTATGGCTCCATTTGTGAAAAAAGAGGTAGGTCCTGAATGGTTTACACGAGAATTCCCTACAACTTCTCCAGATCAACAAGTTGAATCCATGGTTATCTGCGAGGCTTTTCTGACACCTAAACTGTTGTATCATCGACTACGATCTCCGAAGAGCCACTATTGTCTTCTTTGTTACCAACCTAACCTTGTATCAAGACAATTTGGGTTGGTTCAACTCAAACCAAAATGTATGTACGAAAAGAGAAGTCATATGTGTCTGCACACTATGCATTCAGCTGAAGAAGATTATGAATCTAAGATCTCTAGATATGTTGGCATCACGACCCTCTCTCCCATTTCCTTCGAACCTGCTTTCTATTCTACCATAGATTTTCATCAGTGGTGGACAAAATATTATAACAAGCAAATCTTCGATGCAGATAGTCTTTTGCAAGAACTAACTGAAGCTTTTGCTGATGTGCTGGCAAACTTTAAAAAAGGTACTTCAACTCATATTAAAGAAATTCAAGCCTTTCAAAAATTCTTTGAAACTATCTACAGGCCTGATGATCTTAGTTGGACCGTTCGTGAAGCTACGATCACTTTGCGTGAAAAATTTTCCACTAAACTGGATAAGCTGAAATTACCCATGTATGTTCGACCTGAACAACGTTATGAAGTGGCTTTCAAGCTCTATCCTCCAAAATTCCCTCCACTACCTAGTGCTGATTTTGGTGTGGCTCTAAGCCCTCCTTTTCCAGACTTGTTTGTGTGTGGGAATGTCCCTAAAATCCTTTGGGAACAATCCAAAAAACATGTTGAATGAGTGGTTCCGACTAAACATACCTTGGATAATTTCAAAGGAAATCTTCATATAGGCCTCGAGCACGTTCGTGTTCTGGCTCCAATACCTGAAGGTTGGGGCTTGGAAAATCTTTCGATTACAACCCTTTCTTTGTCTGTTTGCTAATTTTGCTTTATTCACAGCTCTAGGTCGAAAGCGAGTCATTAAAGAAGCAACTGCGCAAAAGGCGCTGAAGCTTCGAGAAGCAACAAAGCAAATGGGGATGACTCTGTTAATACTGGCAAAAAACCAATGGTATATACTTTCACACTCTAATTTGTGCTTGTATTCTGAGTATTACTCAATTTCTTTATTATGAATATTTTCAGAGTTCGAAACCCCCACCAACTCCGAAAAGGAAACCTTCGAATACTATTGCTTCAGATGATGAGGATAAATCTCCTCCTCATACTAGACAAGCCGCAAAGAAAAGACAGAAGGCCACCATTTCTTCAGTTAAAGGCAAAGGATCTGGGACCTCAAAACTCACATCATCAAGTGATAAAGTACCGTCTGACGAACAACTTTTGAAGGCCACTGGTAATACCCCAGTTGTCAAAAGTCATAATTCGAGCCCGGATAACATCCCACCCAAGGTATCGAATCTTGGACTTTAACGATCCCTTATGCCTAACTTTTCATGTTAAGTTTACATTTTACCTTGTATTTGTAGGACGATGCAGGTACAACTACTTCTGACCTCAAAGCTTCAACTCTAAACTTTGACCTTGATAATCCCCAAGGTATACCTTTATAGACCTTGAATCTATTAATATTTTTTCGTAGCTTTTATCTTAATGTATTTTTGTAACAGGTGTTCCTCAACAAAAATCTCCCACTCTTTCTCCAGTTCTCGAGGATAATGAACCTAGCACCCAAGCTGCTTCCCCTGAGCATACTGAAGATACTCATTCGAATGATGCATCCCCCGTTATCAATCAAGACGAAGATATGGAGGATCCTCCTTAACACTCTAACACTGGTGAGGTATCTGAGCAATCTACCAGAAATGAGGACACTAACTTTGGGAATGAAGCTATGGACGAAGTCTCTAGTTTACATAAATCAAGTAATGTTGAAACTTCGACCTTTGATACTATTGTTGCTCCTGCAACCACTTCAACCAAAACTTCTTCTGAACTCACTCCAGCTGAACTAGAGCAACTCAAAAACACTGATCCTGTAAGCTTCCTCAATGCTATGATGAATGCTAAAAGTGTTTCGCCCATCATGGTTGAGACTTCTTCGAACATCTTGGTGGAAAGTGGTACGGAAAATGATACTCCAAACCTCCTTCGCCAGATAAAGAAAAAGTTCTTTGAGACTAACCTTATCGAAGTTCTGAGCAAAGACTCCACCAGCTGCTTTTGTTTGAATAATCTTTTAAGGAAGGTGGATCTACTCCAAGTCTCTGACGAAACCTCACAAGTGATTGTTTCGCTAAGTTCCTTGCTTGATCAGCTTCAAGCTGATAACCTTCGAAAGCGAGAAGTTGACCAAAAACTCAACACGAAAGTAACTTCTCATAGTTCTTCGTGGAAAGCTGCTAACGAATCAACTACCAAAGCTGGTGCCCTTGAGCTTGAGCGTGCGAAGCTCAAAAAGGAGTACGACTCTTGCGGAGCGAATATCAAATCTTGGGAAGAAGAGATTGATCGCCTCCAAGAGAAAGTGAAAGCTGCCAAGTCTCGCCAAGAAGAAATCAAGCACACAAAGAAAAAAGAATTAGATGAAGTGGTACAAGCAGGGATTTAACATATCAAAATGGCACAAAAATTAGTGCCAGAGATCGAAGAGTTGAAGAAGCAACAGGCCACAATCGAACGCCACTTGTCTTTATGGGCCTCTCAATACTCCATAATGAAGAATAATCTCCCTTCAGACTTTGCTTAATCATATCTTTGTAATTCTTTTTCCATTTTGTACTTGTTATGCTTTTTGTAATCGAACTGGCTAATGAATATACATATATTATTTGTCTCTTAATTATGCATACATTCTACCATGCAATGTCACAAATAATATTTTAACAATTTAAATTGTCAAAACCTATTTTTCAACCATCATGATGACCTCGATAGCTTATACACGTGACATGATTACTCTTCGCAGCCACTTAATTTTTGACTTGACGTTTCCACTCCACTAGCCGTAACAGTCAGTTAATCATGACATCACTTTTCCAAAACGTCTAATTAAGACGTGCGTGTATCAGTTTCTAACATGATTACACTTCAACTTCCAAGACTAGAAACGGCGGACTCCATATCTTCCCTCGGGGATCCCACACACGGTCCAATCAGATCTCAAAGCGTAATCACTCTTTAAGACAAACATCCTCTATATAAACCTTAGCATTTCTATCATTTTCTTCATCCTCTTCCATATTTTTATCAAGGTTTTCTCTTTCTTATAATTTTCTCTTGCAACAATGACACCTCTAACTTATAACAACATTATCTCTGCCATCAAGAAAGAGTTCAAACCATCTGCTGAAGAGTTCCATCAAAACGGCATTGATGTTGATGAAGTATTTGCCACCCAGAACTTGAAGGTTTATCTGGGAATCTTAGAGGGGTCTGTTTACCCAAACATGCTGGCTAACTTCTGGATGTTTGCATCCATCCAGATGGATTCAGAAGGGAAAACCACCATCGTTTCCCGAGTCCACGGGTCTCGCATTGTCATCTCTCCAACACTCATCTCTGAAGTGATGAGATGTGAAAACTCTGGTCTTGTTTTTGACAATTCTTTTTCCATGAGCACTTCTGATGTTTTAGCGAGTACTTTCGCTAATGATCCCTTCAACACGCTCCTTTGCAGGATTTGGCATCAATTCCTGGTGGGTAACTTTCGCCCACGAAAGGAAGATCAGGAAAGCATCATGGTGGAGGACCTGGAGTTCATGCTCTGTGCTCTTCAGAAAAACAAGATCAACATACCACTGATGATTTTCAAACATCTCACCGAAGTCGTTGCCGTTGCTGCCTCTCGCCAAGGCAAACCCTCTTGTCTTCCTTATGGAAGATTGCTATCCCATATGTTTGTCAAACAAGGGATATTAAAAAAGCTACGCAGGGAAGGATCCCTTGACCCGTTCGAGGCGGAAAGCTTACCCTTGCTAAGCTTAGAGGGTTTGCAGCAAAGGGTCAAATGAAGGGTGTTGGAGGCATCGTGGGTCTTTGTTTTTATCTTGCTATCCTTAATATTAATACTTCTTTTATTTAGCAGTATTTTTTTTTTGTAATTTTGGTTTGCATGTGATGCAACCATCTTGACCGAATGTACCCCTAATCCTTTGAAGTAATGGAATATATTTTTTGACATCGTTTTTCTTCTTACTTTATATTACTTAACTTGCATAAAGATAAAGCCATTTTGGCGATTGTTTTACCATTTTGGCCCACGACATCTACGTTTAATGCTTACGTTTTTGCAATCTTTACTTCGTGCATGACTGGCTTGTATCTTTTCAGATACTTCCCATTCACTCTTAAGATCCTACGATCTTCTGCCAGTTCTTCTATCTCATAGGCATTATTTGAGAATACTTTTAAGATTCGAAAAGGGCATTCCCAGTGTGGAGA
This sequence comes from Vicia villosa, assembly GCF_029867415.1. Classification (NCBI taxonomy): domain Eukaryota; kingdom Viridiplantae; phylum Streptophyta; class Magnoliopsida; order Fabales; family Fabaceae; genus Vicia; species Vicia villosa. Next base: position 63,798 of record NW_026706320.1, on the reverse strand, counting down.
CCATTTGCCTAAAGCTTGGTTCTTTTGATCTATAGGCAAAATAACTTTCCAAACTAAATCATTGTTAATAAATGTTTTACCTTTCACCTTTTGTTATATGATCTTGACACCCTTTCTTTTTGCTTTTTTATCATTTCCAATGCTCGAAGTCTGTCTCCTTCTAGATCAACTAACAAATTCATCATCATTTCCCAATATATATTTGGGGGAATTTCTTCTTGTCTCTGAATCCTGACTGATTGCAAGTATATTTCGACTGGAAGTACTGCATCGTGTCCGAACGTCAATTGGAAAGGTGTAGTATTGGTAGCTTCGTTTGGTGATGTTCGACAAGCCCAAAGTGCCTGGTCCAAAGTCTTGTGCCAATTCTTAAGTTTCTTCCCTACATGTTTCTTTATCAGACCGATTATCACTTTATTGGCTGCTTCGACTTGTCCGTTTGCTTGAGCATAATAAGGTGTAGACGTGAACAACTTGAATCCCATCTCTTTCGCAAACTCCTGCATCTTTCGACCAGTAAACACTGATCCCTGGTCTGTGGTTATGCTTTCTGGGATTCCAAATCTATACAATATATGTTTTTGAATAAACTCAATCACAGCCTCTTGGTCTACATTGGCTAGTGGTATTGCTTCAACCCACTTTGTGAAATAGTCTATTCCTACCAATATATATTTCTGGCCTTTGGATGATGTGGGACGGATTTCTCCAATTAAGTCTAATGCCCAACCTCTGAAAGGCCATGGTTTTATGATTGGACTCAATTCGTTTGTAGGTGCATGTTGAATACTTGCGTGTTCTTGACATTCCTAACAACCTTTGGCGTACTCTATGCAATCTTTTAACATAGTGGGCCAATACATTCCATAACGAAACAAAAGCCATTTCATCTTGTGCCCCGCTTGATGAGCACCTCATGCCCCACTGTGCACATTCGAGAGTGCCAAGTACGCTTCAACTTCGCCCAGGAATTTTAGTAAGACTCCCTCAGGGGTTTTCTTAAACAATTCATTTCCCATCAAGAAGTATGATAAGGCTCTATATTTTACCTTTCTATCCGTATCTGTCGAAGGATCCCTCAAGTAATTTACAATTGGACTCCTCCAATCCGTATCTGCTAAGGAATCTATATTCAATACTTCAAATTCCTCTTCGTTGGCGAAGCCTAATTGTGAATTCTCCAGATCACTTGGAGATAATTTTGTGGCCATTTCTTTGCCTCTTACCTCGATCAATTCTTCTATTTTTTCCTTTGATACTTTGTATCCTGAGGCTAACTGTGCCAAATCATTTGCTTCTTGATTGTTTACCCTTAAGACGTGTTTTAAATCCACATATTCAAATTTTTTGAGCAACCTATTTGCTATGACAAAATACATGATAAAATTCTCTTTGATACATTTGTATTCTTTTGTCAGTTGCTTTATCACTAATTCTGAGTTTCCTTTAATTTCGACTCTGGTTTCCCTCAATTCCAACAAGGCCTCAAGTCCAGCAATTAACGCTTCATACTCAGCCTCGTTATTGGAGCATAGAGGGCCATCGATTTTATACTTGAGTTTTGTTGGAATTCCATCAGGAGAAATTATAAGAATACCAACTCCACTTCCCTCTTTATGTGTTGAACCATCGAAGTACAACTTCCAAGGCTTCAAATCTACATATTGTTGAGGATTTTCAACCACTGCATGATCCACAATGAAATCTGACACGATTTGCCCCTTCATTGCCTTAAGAGGTTGAAAGATTAGAGAGTACTCAGTAAGGGCCAGAGCCCATTTGCCAATTCGACTATGCAATATTGGTTTGGATAGCATGTGTTTAATAACATCAAAATGAGATGAAACGTAAACATCAACTGGCTTTATATAATACTTGAGTTTTATACAAGAGAAATATAGACAAAGGAAGAGTTTTTCTATGGCACTATACCTAGTCTCTGCATCATTGAGTACTCTACTTAAATAATAAATGGCTCTTTCGACGCCATTTTCATCTTCTTGTGCTAACATGCTACCTATTGTATCATCTGAAGCAGAGATATACATGCGCATGTGCTTCTTTCCATTTGGGGGGGACAAGATGGGTGGGTGCATCAAATATTGCTTGATCTTTTCAAAAGCTTCTTGATGTTCAGCGTGCCATTCAAACCTTCCTTGCTTCAGGCGAAGTAAAGGGGAGAAAGCTTGCGTACGCCCACTCTAATTAGAGATAAATCTTCTTAAGAAGTTTATCTTTCCTAATAGTGACTGCAAGTCTTTCTTCGTGGATGGAGGCTTTGTTTCCATAATAGCCTTCATTTTATTCTGATTAATTTCTATTCTCTTTTTGTGGACTACAAAGCCCAGGAAATCTCCAGCCTGCACAAAGAAAGCACACTTAAGGGGATTCATCTTTAAGCCATGTTTTCTCATTCTTTCGAATGATTGGCTGAGATGATCAATATGACTGTCATCTGAAACAGATTTTATAACAATATCATCTATGTACACCTGCATGAATGTTTCTATAAAATCATGAAATATGGAGTTCATTGCTCTTTGATAAGTTGCCCCAACATTCTTCAAACCAAAAGGCATAACAACCCATTCATAGGTACCTATTGCCTTGGGACAATGAAATGCTATTTTGGATACATCTTCTTCTGCAATGAAAATTTGATTGTATCCTGAATATCCATGTAGCATACTTAGATATTTGAAGCCTGCGGCTGAGTCTACTAACATTTCTGCCACAAGCATAGGATATTCGTCTTTAGGGGTCGCTGCATTTAGATCACGAAAATCTATACATACGCTTAAAGAACCATTCTTTTTAATAACAGGTACAATATTAGAAATCCATTCGACATACCTCGTAGTCCTGATGAATTTGCAACGAAGAAGTCTTTCGACCTCTGCTTTAATCTTCGAGAGGATTTCTGGTGCGAACCTTCTAGGAGTTTGCTTGATGGGCTTCTTCCCTTCTTTTATGGGCAACTTCAGTTCGACCAAATCTCTCCCTAAACCAGGCATCTCGTCATAGTCCCAGGCGAAATAATCTTTATTTTCCTTTAGTAACGCAATGACCTTTGACTTTAGGGCTGGCTCTAACTTTGCACTAATGTGTGTCACCCTTTTTCGACTCTCGTATCTAAGATTTACTTCTTCGAGTGGGTCTTGAGCTAACATCTTTATATTTGGCGCCATTGGATCTTTTTCAAACCCCAAAGGTTCTTCATCGTAGATTGCGTCTAATCTTTGGCTTGCTTCTTTGCCTGAAACGTGTTCGTCATGAATTTCATCGTCAGGTGGTTGTGGGATAAAATGTATCCCAGGGCCTGGTACTTCTGATTCTTTGTGTGTGGCTTCGACAACCATGTTTTCTAGTTAGGCTTCAAGAGCCGCTTTTCTTTTATTTTTGGCTATGTAAGCCGAAATCTTTTCGAAGAAAGACGACTCAGGCATAATCAACGTCTTCGTCCCTGCCAGTTGGCCGTATCCCTAGTAATCCTTCGATAGGTTCTGTGTCGTCTGGACCGTCCATTACTTCTCTGTTCCACTGGAATCCATTTGGGTGTAAGGATAGATAATACATAGCATTTTTATTTGGAGCGTATATATCTTCTGCTGCATTGCATGGCCATATATTGGCTAAGTTTCTGTCGAAACTAGTTTTGTTGACTTGATTGACTTCAGCCATATAGTAACTTTGATCTCCTTTTATGTTTTCCACTATACCATCTTCTCTCCAGATAGTTAGTCTCTGATGCATTGTCGAAGGTACTGCAACAACCCCATGGATCCATTCTCTTTCCAACAAAAGGTTATAATTTGCCTTTGCCAGTATAACCATGAACATAGTTGGCCTTGTGACTGAACCCACAGTTAAGTTCACTTGGATCACTCCCAAGGTATGTCCTACTTTTCCTTCATAGTTGGACAAAACCATATTATGAGGCCTTATATCAGTGTCGAACATACCAATCCTTTTCAGCATGTATTAGGGCATTAGATTCACAGCTGCCCCTCCATCAACTAGGACCTTGTTAATGCCCACGTTTTCAATTTTAGCTCTTATGAAAAGGGGTTTCAAATTATTCCTCATACCTTGGTCAGGTCTTTCGAAAAATGCATTTTGCTCTTCAACAACCCCATTATTCAACACATAGTAACACACAGGTCTGTGTTTTGCCATTTCTTCTGCGTCAGCTTCCTCGCAGTCTTCAACCTCCGTCTCTTGGTAAAATTCGTGAGGAAGAACAGACACCACATTGCAGTTGAAGTTTATGGATGACACTCTATCTGAATCAAAATCATTAGTCATCCTATCACCTTCTTTCCAAGGACTAGACTGCATCTTTTCTTCTTCTTTCTCATTTTCAGAACTGAATAACTTGCGTTCTACCGGAGGTTTGCTTGACCTTGCCCCCTGCATTGGGACTTTGGTGCTGCTGGATTCTCCAACCTCCTTCGCCTTGTATTCTTTCTAGGCTTTCTTCATTCTTTGGTGTCTTCTCCATTGAGATCTGGACATTGGGTTCCTTCCTTTATAATTCTCCAACTGCTTTCTATAAGCCATTGCAGTTCGTTCACCTTGGTCCCAACTTCGCCACTTGTTATTCCCTGCGTCAGCTTGTGTCCTTCTATCCATGGGTACTTCTGCAGGGAGTTTGAATGTCACTATGTGAGCCTTGGGATAAGGGCTATCAGGCCTTCTTGACGGTGTTCGATTATCGAACACATACATGTTAGGGATGAGTCCCTAAATCTCCCAACCAGTAGAGAATAATATTCTTTCGAATGACTACGCCATCAGGTTATCATAAACTGCCCCACATCTGAGACACATAACTATCTCTGTCTTGGCCTTGTGACATCGAACCAAGAAACTCACCAAGCTTTCTTCTGGCCTTGGGTATACATTCAGCAACTAGTTTCCTTGTCTCCAGTGCCCCTGCATCTTGTTTCGTTGGGCCCTTTCATAGTTAGCTTGGACCCTTCAATTCAGCATAATCGAGCACCTTGGACACATTAGCATCCGTCCAGCATTTTTCTCGTGAAACCTCCATAGATATTCTTTCAAGCTTTCATTTTCCCGCGAATTCCCATAGTTTCTTTCCTTCAGCAGACACTTCTCTAGTTCCTCTATTTCAGATAAAGGTTGCCCAACATTCACCATATTGACGCTTGCTGGGGGAACTTCATAAATCCTTATCTGTTGGAGTTTCACTCTGAGGTCTTCAGTGGCCTCGCTAGTTTTCTCCTTAAGATCTCTAGTGATTTCTGTCTCGAATGACTCTTCAACATTAGTATTGAAGGTTACCTTGTTGTTTAGGCTCTCAGTAGCCTGCTTTCCTATTGAAATCATCTCCCATTCAGCAATGTCAGCTTCAGACACATCCACCATATTGATGTCGACTGGTTCCGCGTAGTTGATGTCAGCGACATTCAGGGGATCAACATCGACCTTCATGTGATTCTTTCCCTTATCAGTGAAATTCAAACGTCCATCCTTGATAGCATTTTGAATTAGAGCCCTGAAAAGAAAGCACTGTGAGGTTTTATGGCCTAAAAAACCATGATATTTGCAAAAACCTCGTTTCTTCCGCTGTTCCAATGGAGGAACTTTGGAATTTGGAGGCACTATCATTTGGCCATATTCTACTAGTAAACCAAAGATTTCGTCACATTTAGTGACGTCAAAAGTGTAAGTTTTCTTTGGAAATTTATCACTCTTGTCATTGTCGACAGGATTTTTCCCATTCGAAGGGGTGAGCAATTTACAAGAGTAAGGGGGTGCTTATTTTAATTCGGCTAAGTCTATTTCGACCTCTTCGAAACTGTATGAATCTTCGAAGGCTTCGCCTTCTGCCTCTTCAGCCTCAATATATGCCACTCTCTCCTTCTTATAATTCTTGTTCGCTCTGGCCTTTTCAGCTTTCAATCGTTCGACTTGTCGAACTCTATCTGCCAGTTGGGCCATATCCCTCAAATATTGAGTATCCAATTTCTTCCTAATTGAATAGTTTAAACCGCCTGCAGCCATTTCGACTAATTCATGTTCTGGAACAACTGTGAAGCATCTTGATTTTAACAAACGAAACCTATTCAAATAATCATCTATGGGTTCCGTGAATTTCCTCTTAATGCTAGCCAACTCTTTCAAACTTATCTTGGTTTGGCCCATATAGAATTGTTCATGGAACAACCTCTCCAAGTGTGCCCAAGCATCTATGGAATTTGGAGGTAAGGTGGTAAACCAAGTGAAAGCATTTTTTGTTAGAGAACTAGGGAAATATTTAATTCTCAAGTTTTCGTTGCCTGCTAAATCACCAGCCTCTGTCAAGTATCGGGCTATTTGTTCCACAGTCGATTCACTAGTATCCCCTGAAAATTTCGTAAATTTGGGTACTTTGCTACCCCTTGGTAATTCAGTTTGCAGAATATACTCCGCTACAGGGGAAGTGTAATTTGGACGTCGAAGTCCAGTATTAAGGCCATTGTTGGCCATAATTCTTTCTATCATAGTGGTTAGGTTGTTTTCTGTCGCCATATTGTCTCTCCTAACCCTGTGTAATACTTTGTCTGGATGTTCGTCCTTGCCCACTACAACTAGCCTAGGCTGTTCATGGGGAACTTCTTGTTGACCAGTATTGGTCCTTCGATTCTGATTTTCTAAATCTATTACTTGATTTCTTTCGACGGGTATCTGCCTAGGTGGCTGAACTACATCTTGAACACGTTCTAAGACTGGGTCACCTTCTCGATAGGTAGACTGGTTATTTCTTCGCCTAGTAGATGTTTGAGGGACTCCTAAGAAATATGCCATACGACCTATTTGTGAAGATATTATTTGGTATGTTTCTACATTATCCTGGTTAGTCCTGGTAATGTTTGCTACTAAGGGAGAAAAAATCGATCCATTTCTCTAGCAAGAATACCCAACATATCGTGGTTACTTGCATCCATCTCATGCCTAAATACTGCTTGACTATTGGTAGTTAAGAGAGGCATTTGGCCCGATGGGCCTATATTCTGTGCGCTTCGACCTACTAAACCAGCGTTAGGTGAAAATGTCGTCGCGCTAGGTTGAGTATATATAGGTCCCGCACCATGTAATCCTGCCATTTATGAAAACGACATTCCATAAGGGTTTCCAGGTCTCCAACCCTCGAATATTGATGACGATGGTCTTGGGGTTTGTTGTTGATTTGCGAAATTTGCCGCAAAATGTGGTATTTCTGTCGTGCCTGTGAAGTGAGGCACAGTGGTCAAACTGGAAACTGGGACTTACCCTGCTGGCACTGATGTACTTTCGGGCATGGCCTGGGAACTAACTATGGCCGCAGACCCTGTCGAAGCGGGTATCTCCTGTGCTTCTGACGTAGAAGTCGAAACATTTGTAGTACTTGTTGCTACTGTTCCTGACCCTTGTGGGGGATCTTGATTTCCCCTTCCACTGGTTGAGTTGACCATTTTCTTGTTGTACCTTCGTTTAGGAATCGGTTGTGCACTGTTGGTTAATTTACCGTTCCTAAGGTTCATACAAGGTCTTGATATATTCTAGACAAAAACAAAACAACAAATTAATGACAAACTGTTTGACACGGTCCCACTTGGCGTGCCAATTTGTTTACGATGATTTCCGGTAAACAACCGCTAGTCCTCCAAACTATAAATATACTTTGGTTACTCGCAGGATCGACTAGATTGATCCTAGGACATAGTCAAATAGTTGTCTTTCGAGATAATTTGGTTCATATTTGTTGGTCTTTTACTTCGAAACTTGGTTATAGTATGAACGTGTAAATAACTTGCGATATAAACTAACAAATAATGTACATAACTGGAATATAAACTGGTTATAAATGTAAGTGAAACTTTGACGAAAATGTAAAGAAATGTTGACTTCAGAAATGTAAAGTGCAGAAATGTAAAGTGCAATAATGTAAAGACTTATCGAAAAGAAAACTGGAATTGAAGGAAAGACTGGGCGAAAAGTAAAAGAAACTTAAAGAAACTTTGATTATATAAATAGAAATACAAACATATTAAAAGTGTGGTGTCATACGTACATTTCTCAGCGAACTCTTTCTCTTAACACTTGATACTTGAGTGATTTGTGAGTGATTTGTACAAAATGAACACACCGGATCCTGATACTAAGACCCTTATTTATACTAATTCGACCCTAACGATCCTACGCTAAGGAAATGCCACGTTGCTCACATGCATGCGTTTCGAATCCCTGGGGAGCCATCTGTCCTTGTTCGGTTACACAGAATATTTCGAAATTCAAATCCTCCCGCCTGAATCCTCTTTTGATACGTGGCAACATGATCTTTGATGAGAATGCAACGAAATACTCTAAGCTTCAATACTCTTGTATTTCGAAAAACGCTTAAGTCCCAAAGACAATCTATCTCGATTCAGCTTCGATTTCAATCATCTTCATCATAAATAACATCCTCGGAAATGACGTTTTAAAAAACCATTTATTCTTAGGAATGGCCATCGAAAGCCATTTTATTCTTCGAACTCTAATTCTTCAAGAAACATATCCTTCAATCAAAATCTCCAGCTAACACTCACTAATCCGATTGCGAAACCTATATCAGGTCGACTGTTGCACACATATCTCAGAGATCCAATAATTTTCTTGAACAAAGTTACATTGACTTTGTCTTCCTCTCCATGCTTCTCCAACTTCAATTTTGTTCCGACAGGTGAGGATGCCGGATTCAAATCATCCATTCTGAATCTCCTGAGTATCTTTTTGACATACTTCTTTTGATGCAGCACCATTCCTTGCTTCGACATTTGATATTCCATGCCTAGGAAATAAAACAATTTTCCTAGATCCGACATTTCAAATTCCTTCATCATTAACTCTTTGAACTTCAACAAGTTCTCCAATCTATTTCTAGTTACCATTAAGTCATCGACATATAAGCAGATGATTGTTATGTCTCGTGCTATAACCTGGACATAGACATCATACTCTGATTTGCATAAAAAATCTAGAGAATCAAGTGGAGTAAATTGCCACTGCTTTGAGTTCAAGGAACATGGGTGCTCTCCCAAGCTCTACTAAAACTCCATCCTCTACATTTGGAGTAAAGAATGTTGAAACCTGTCAAGTCATCAAGCATAGAAGAGGGAAAGAATGTGAAGGACCCGTACCAAGATAAAAAGAGTCAAGTGGAGAAGTGCCTGTTCAGGACAGTTCAAAAGGAAGGAAAAAGTCCAATGACGAACCGTCCTCATCTTGATTTTGATGTCCAATGATTTTCAAAATGCTATCATTCTAGATTTCCCAGAGACATACAATACCATAAAATTATCTCGCTGGAGCTCACTCAATAAACAGACAAGGGTGCCTACTCTGATGCCAACATCAGAACATGATATTAAGACAGATGTTGTGACATCTCCTCCTGATATAGAATAACATCATCAACCTGTAACTTATGCCGAAAGATAAATCACAGAATGTCAGCCAGCACAAATTACACGTTATGACCAATGTCTCAATACAAACTACAATGTCAGGACAAATGTCTTGACATCATCTCCTGACAAAACACATATTTATCAAACAGAAAAGAATGCAGAATTCAATTTCAGAATGGTAAATTACACATTAAATATCAACCAAGTTCAGTGCAACAACACCTAGTCTTGGGACTACCAAGCCAGGAAGGAAATCCACTATCAATAGTATCAATTCAAAGCTAAACAATCTCAGTTTACAACTTCTCATTTAATCACTACCCATTGCAACTTCTACCTAGAAATTAACATCTAGATATGAGAAATCGACATCTCACTCCAAATCACCATAGTGATAAACAAATAGTCCCAATCCTAGTTACTATTTCAAAACAACTCACAATCCTAGCGACAAAACTAATCACAAACTAGTGATAAAAGAAGATTACACTTTAGTACAAAATACTTAGTTTTGCTTCAAAGATTCAACTAAGAACAATATTTAATCTTGCTTAAAATCTTCAACCAAGAAAACTACTCAACTCTATGCTTAAAAGCTTAAAGAGTGAGAAAAATAACTTGACAAACAATCAGGTAACAATCAGTCTGAAGGTGTGAAAAACACTAGAAAGGGGGGGTTTGAATTGAAGGAGTGAAAAACACTTAGAAAGGGGGGATTGAATAAGGGTTCTTTCTCAAAAGTGATAGATAAAAATAAATAACACAATTACTTTTATCCTTATTCGTTGTTAACCAAACTACTCCAGTCCACCCCGTGACAAGGTGATTTACCTCAACTGAGGATTTAATCCACTAATCAAACTAATTACAATGGTTCTCCACTTAGATACCCTCTAAGTCTTCTAGAGTCTACAGATCACAACTTGATCACTCTAGGAAATCCTTTTACAATCAATGTAAATAAATGTTACAAGAGATTCAAATGCTTCTAAATAAGCTATAATCACAAAGTATTTTTCTCTTAAGTTTAAGTTCTAACACTCACTAAAATATTACAAAGTTGTGAGGTTGACGATGAAGTTCTTCTTTGCTTTTCTTTGATTTCAGTTTGACAGCGTTTTGGTTCTTTTGCGCAAGAGTTGTTGCTGCTTTTGAATCAGAACTTCTATTTATAGGCGCTGGAGGAAATGTGACCGTTGGGAGCATTTAATGCTCTGCGTGAATAGTACACTGCTGCATTTAATGTTTCACACTTTTGTCAACTACCTCGAGCCATGCTTTCATTACTTTTACTGACTTTGCCTTTTGTAGCTTCTAACATTCCTTTTTTCAGTCAGAGATTTGACGTTATAGCCTTTTCAACTTGTACTTTCTTTTGGACTCAGAATATGTAGAATAGACGTTTGAATATCAGAGTCTTCAACTTTGGTGCAGATGCAACTTCAGTCTTCAGACTTGAGAAGTGCTTTAAGCGTGATACCATCAGATCTTCAGAGCTTTCCTTATGACTGCCATCTTCTGATGCTTTCTAGTTCATGTTCTGATTCTGCAGGATCATCTTCTGATGTCTTGTCAGACCATGCTCTCATGAAGCCATCCAGAACTTCTGGGTCAGAGCCTCTAAACGCTGATTTTGTGCATACTCTTTTATACTTTTCCTGAAATGGAAAACGTGAATAATTAGAGTACCACATTTTCTTATACAAAATTCATATATAATGTTATCATCAAAACTAAAAATATTGATTTGAACATTTCTTGTTCTAACATGAATAGGGTTTTAACGCCCAAAAAATTTCCCTCTAAAACAAAGTTGATTCATGATAATAAAGATAGATTTGTAAGAAGGAAAAAACAAGGTATATTTATACTAGTTCACTTGAAAAATATCAAGCTAATCTAGTTCACCCGCCAAGGTGATTTCGCCTTATCAACAAGGTCTTAATCCAATAATCTCAAGATTATTACAATGCACAAGCTAACTAACTGCAAGTGACTAACAATATAACCTATAAGACACACTAATTTAAGACTTCTCAAGAAATCTGACCAACCGGTCTCTTGAGGAACAACAAACAACAGTTTGAAATAAGGTTTGTTTACAAAGAAATGCTTCTACACAAGCTGAATGCAAACAATATTTTTCATATTCTAGACTTAGAGAAATGAAAATCTTATGAACAGTCTTTTGAGAGTGTTCAAACAATAGTGAATTAGCAGCCTTTTCTGTTCAGTCTTCAAGCACATATATAGCCAATATAATAATAAATCTGTTGAAGGGAAAATCTGGAACTTCCAGAAGGTTGGCAACTTGAACGTAGTGGGGGACAAGATCGTATAATGCGTCCGTCCTTACATGGTAGTGGTGCGAAACATTCAGTTTGCACCACGTAATATGTACTACGTAAACATTATCTTCCATTCTTATTGGACTTTAGAGGCTCTCCTGAGCATAAGTTAGAAGATAGAAAATAAGTATCGATTCTTCAGAGCTTCAAGTCTTCAGAACTGCGTCTTCTGAGTCTTCAGCACTTGGTCTTTAGTACATGTGTAGCACAGAAACGTAACATGGATTCTTCAGATGATATGGCAGCGCCTCGAATTAGATCATAACCTATTTGTTAAGTTCTCAAAAATAACAAATGTTAGAGTACCAAAATTGTTCATACAAACATACTCATTGTTATCATCAAAACTCACAGATATATTGCAGAACCAAATATTTTTCTAATAATCTCCCCCTTTTGGATGATGACAAAACTATGTATTTTGATGATACGATTTTGTACATAATTAGAAAAAGTTTCAGAAAAGAAAGGTAAGGAATACTTATCCTTTACAAGAGAAACTCCTCCTGAGTCAAAGACTTGATGAAGATCAGATATCCTGATTAAGAACCGTATGGGTAACTCCCATTGGTTACAATAGATCAAATATTAAGATCTTTGAAAGTCTTGATTCTTGATACCAATACCTCCAAGTGGGATCTTGAAAACTTAGAACCTGGTTAACTAGGGCTCTTGAAATTTTCAGAGCTTGAAAGTCTAGAGCCTGGTTAGCTAGTCAAAATATTCAGAGCCTGATAGAAGTCTGATTCCAGTCTTCTTAGTACCTAATTGTTGACTTGATTAACTCAGAGTTTAATTTCCAAATAAGATTTTTGAGTACTTAGAGCCTGATTTGAATTCAAAGCTTAGAGCCTGATATGTTGAATCAGTTCATGATACCTGAAAAAACTATTCTAACAGAAACAAAAGTTTATATGGGTTAGAATATGAGCAGTTCATTTCAGGAATATGACTATTAGCATCAAAATATTAACTTCACTTATTAGTCCCCCTTTTTGTCATAGTAAAAAATTTGATTATGTTTGAAAAACATAGAAAACATAAGACATAACAAAGAAGAGGAAAAGATAACAAAAAAAGAACTTCATTAAAAATACGATAGTCAAAATATCAGATTGAAAACATAAAAACACATAGAATCCTAAGGTTCAGAAGCAAAAGGTAAAAGCCTAAAAGTCTAAGGTCCAGAGGATGAAGGAGTGGACATCTTTGCCAGGATCATTTGTAACATGTTCTGAATATTCTCGTTCCTTCTGTTGTATGTGACCGTGTTATATTGTTGATGATGTTGTTGTCGTGTAATAGAGTCAAAATATTCAGAGCCTGGTTAGCTAGTCAAAATATTCAGAGCCTGATAGAAGTCTGATTCCAGTCTTCTTAGTACCTAATTGTTGACTTGATTAACTCAGAGTTTAATTTCCAAATAAGATTTTTGAGTACTTAGAGCCTGATTTGAATTCAAAGCTTAGAGCCTGATATGTTGAATCAGTTCATGATACCTGAAAAAACTATTCTAACAGAAACAAAAGTTTATATGGGTTAGAATATGAGCAGTTCATTTCAGGAATATGACTATTAGCATCAAAATATTAACTTCACTTATTAGTCCCCCTTTTTGTCATAGTAAAAAATTTGATTATGTTTGAAAAACATAGAAAACATAAGACATAACAAAGAAGAGGAAAAGATAACAAAAAAAGAACTTCATTAAAAATACGATAGTCAAAATATCAGATTGAAAACATAAAAACACATAGAATCCTAAGGTTCAGAAGCAAAAGGTAAAAGCCTAAAAGTCTAAGGTCCAGAGGATGAAGGAGTGGACATCTTGGCCAGGATCATTTGTAACATGTTCTGAATATTCTCGTTCCTTCTGTTGGGAGATGCTTTCCTTGAAGACATCTTGTTCTTCTTTTATTTCTCCAATTGCTTGCTCCAGACGCGAGATGGGAGGATAAGCAGAGGAGACAACAATAACAGCTTGTCTTGCAGCTTCTGCATCTTTAGCTTCCTTGGCAAGTCTAGCTTCTTCAACAGCTCTTAGCTTCTCTTCTTCAGCAGCTTGAAGAGCCTTAGCTTCAGCTTCCTTAAGAAGATAAAACAATCTGATTCTTTCCTTTCTAGCTTTTTCTTGTTCAGTCACATCCGAACATTTGCACTTCTCAAAGCATTCTAGAAACTCATGAGTATTGCAAACTCAAAGTTCATCCACTTCTGAAGATTCTCCCATGAAGCATCCAAAGCCTGAGGATTAGTGCTCGTTCTAGCTTCTGCTATGACTTTAGCAACCTGCTTCTTCGCCTTAACCCTAAAAATATCAATAAATTCATCCAAGGTCTGGGAATTTGGGGAGTAGAGGGTTGGTAAAGGACAAGAGGTATGTCTCCGTCAGGAAGTTGGATATGGGTAGATTCCTCAGTCAGATCAAAAAGATCCAAAATGGTAAAGGGTTCAAATGTGGAAATTTCAAAAGGTTCAGAATGAATTGGTTCAGATGTGGTTGAATGAGACTGATAAAAATAATAGTATCAAGGGGTGCAACATTAAAAATCTCATAGGTACTACTAGAGTATGGTGAAGGAGGATCAGAGTGTATAGAAATTGGTGATTCAATGTTTGCTGTTTGAGATTTAGTGATGGTTGGTTGAGAGGTGGAAGTATGAAAATTTTCAGAAACTGGGGTTAGAATAGGTGAGGTGTATGTTTGAATCAGTGTAGATGGAATGGGAAGAGTTAAAGATGGAAAAGAGTTAGAAACTAGATTATTTGTTGGTTGAGCAGATGATATAATCAAAGAAACAAGATCAAAGGTTGTAGAAATAATATCAAAAACAACAATTGGTATGGTTGTTGGTGTGGCAATAGTGATTGGATAGTTTTCCTATGTTCAGGATCAGAAATAGATGGGGGGTATAGACATATAAGAGAAGGAAGGGGCTTCAGATAGAGGAATGGATGAAGTAATATTGATATTATAAGGTAAAGATACAAAAATGGGTTTACTTGCAGATGCAGTAGGCTTAGAGCCACCTATAGAAGATTCTGGATAACTAGCCAAAGATATGTTTCCAGAAGCTTGAGCTCTGTCCTTCTTCTTCTTCTTCTTCATTTTCCTTGGTTCAGGACCTTCTGAAGTTTGCTTCTGTTTGCCTCTGGTTTGATCAATGAGAGTCGGTGCAGAATGCACATCTTCATATGTGAAGCATGACACGGCAACTCCAGCTTCAGCCATCATTACTACGTAGGCAACTATTCCAGCTGGACTATTTCCCTTGGTGAACAGAGGGAAATTCTCTACCAGAACTCTTCTGTTAGTGATGGTATCAGAAGGAGTTGTCAGAGGTTAGGTGATTATCTTCTTTAGCAAACCCGTGTACTTCAGATTCCTTGCTTGATGAACTCTCCAATGCATGGAGTCAGATCCTTTGTACACTTAGCTTCTTCTACAAGAAACTTGACTAGCCCACTCTCCACAAAGATATCAGTTAGAAGCCTTCCACAAGGAACATATGATGGTATCTTCTTATTATGAATATTCGTTGTTCTAGTCTTCATGATGGTATCCCTCAGATAATAGAAGAGAATAAAGGGCAGACACATCTTCTGGTGAGTCTTCAGATAGTACAACGTGTACTTCTGATTTGCGTTGAAGTAGTCAGAAGAAAATGAAAAAGGTCTTAGGTTAATGCAACCAAGAATAATCTTATGCCAGATTCTTAGATCTTCATGAAGATTAATTCACTTGTAATCAGTCTTGTACGGAGAGTAGTTCCTAAAGATAGCTTTGTGAATAGTGTCCTTAACAAATTTTGATTTGTTATCCTTCCCATAAACTCTATTTCCTTCCAAAAGTTTCATTCCCAGAAAATCTGAAATAGACTTTTCAGTGATAACAATTTTGTATCCCAAAACATGAGAAACAATGTGAAGGTTATCACAATCTGCTTGCTTCTAGAAATCTTTAACAAGATCTTCATAGACTGGGCCATAAAGTCTCTCAAAGAAATTCTTCCATCCTTGAGTGTTTATATCTTCACTTAAATCATATCCATTGTTATCAAGATTGACAAAATCTATAAGATTCTCACATAACACATTCAATTCTGAAGGATGAGTGATACAATGAACTTGTGGGGATCTCCTTGTAATATGATTCTCATCAATGACAGGGACAGTTGACGAACTGGGTTGAACGATTGAAGAACTTGGTTGAACAACTGATAAAGATGGAGGAACAGTTACAGTTATAGACTCAGAAGAAACCAAATTGCGTTCATATTCTTCAGAGAACTTTAACTCTTCTTGATGTTGTGTATTCATGATGAAGTTGTTGAAGGAGATGTGAAAAGTGAGGTCATGTGAGAAGTGTATAACGTGTTTTGGAAGAGAGAGAAAACATGCATAATCATTAGGGGTAATAAATGATAGCCACAATTTTGATTTTATCCAATTCCAAGAAATAAACACATGCTCGAGTGACACTTAGGCATAGTTAATGATGAAACATAACCAAAGGTTACACACATTAATCATGCCAAGTGACACGTTTTAATATCCTCAGAGTATGGAAAATCAAAATACTTTCCTCTGACCAGAGACGTTTCTGACCGAAACATCTTCTGACGACTGAGGTTCTGAATAAAAAGAAATAATATACTTTTTATTTAAATCAGAATCTCATTTCATCAGACTGTAACTGAACACTAAATCATATCTGATTATGATGAAATCTTACTCTGGACAAAAATCCATTTTCAGATGCTTCAGAATAAACAGAAATCTATCTTCAAGGGTTTAGTAAAGATATCAGCCCATTGATGGTCTCTATCTATGAATTTTAAAGAAAGAACCCCTTTTTGAACATAGTCTTTGATGAAATGATGCTTTATTTCTATATCTTTAGCTCTAGAATGAAAAATGGAATTTTTACTTAAACAAATAGAAGCAGTATTATCACGGAAGATAGGAATGTTACTCTCATAAATTTGATAGTCTTCCAGCCGACTCTTCATACAGAGCATCAGAGTGCTGCATAAAGATGTTGAGATGTATTTAACTTCTGTTGTTGAAAGCGCAGTTGTAGTTTTCCTCTTGCTTAACCATGATATCATATTCTTTCCAAGAAACTAACAGTTTCTAGACGTACTCTTTCTTTCCAGTCTATCTCAAGCGTAATCTGCATCACAAAACCAGAAAGTGTATACTCTGATGTTTTCTTATACATCAAGCGAAGGTTAGTAAAATGAGATTCTCTAGGATCAGATTGGAATCGAGCACACAAATTAATAATGAATAAAATATCAAATATAGAAGCTATTAGATAGAGAAGAGAGCCTATCATACCAGAATATAGCTTATGACATACCTTTCCACTTACCTCTTCTTTCTCTAGAATGCATGTTGGATGCATCAGAGTCTTTGCTGACTTGCTATCCAACATGTTGAATTTCTTCAGGAGTTCTTTGGTATACTTACTCTAATGAATGTATGTAGCTTCTGGTTTCTGATCAATTTGAATTCCCAGAAAGAACTTCAGTTCTCCCATCATACTAATTTCAAACTCAGCCTACATCATCTTAGAAAATTCTTCGCAAAGAGAAGGATTAGCAGAACCAAAAATAATATCATCAACACAAATTTGAACAATCATAATTTCATTTTTAAATATTTTGCAGAATAGTGTAGTACAAACCATTCCTCTGGTGAATTTGTTTTCTAAAAGAAAATTACTCAATATGTCCTACCAAGCTCTGGGAGTTTCCTTTAGACCATAGAGAGATTTCTTAAGTTTATAAACAGCATCTGATTTCTCAGAGCTTTCAAATCTAGGAGGTTGTTTGACATACACTTCTTCAGATATATAAACATTCAGAAATGCACTCTTAACATCCATCTCAAAGTCCCTATTCTCAAATTCTCCATCATGATCACTTCTGACTCTAACTATTTTGCAGCCCTTTTCGTATTACACTTGAGAACAGAAGGTGGCAAATACAGAATGCGATCCGTCCTTGTGTTTTAAGATTTTTACCCATGTCCATCTGCTATAATCATCAATGATGACCAGTCCATATTTCTTTCCATTGATAGAAGCAGCTTTCACTGGTCCAAAAAGATCAATGTAAAGAAGTTCTAATGGCTTATAGGTATAAACAACTTTATTAGCTTTAAAAGAGGTTTTTGTAAACTTGCCTTTCTGACAAGCTTCAGAAAGAGCGCTTGAAGAAAACTTCAAGTTGGGCAAGCCTCTGACTAAACCAAGTTTATTTAGTTGAGATATCTTTCTCATACTAATATGACCTAGATGTCTATGCCCGACCCATTACTCTTTGTTAACAGACAAAAGACATTTTACATTCTGATTTTTCAAATCAGATAACCTTATTTTGTAAATGTTTCTCTTCCTCTTACCATTGTACAGGACTGGGCCATCCTTTTGACTAACAGCTTTACAAGATGTTTGATTGAAAATGACATCATAACCATTGTCACTAAGTTGGATAATTGACAATAATTTATGCATCAGACCCTCAACTAAAAGAACATTATTAATATAAGGGAGCTTACCATTACCTACGGTTTCAGAGCGAATGATCTTTCCTTTTTTATTTCCTCCAAAACCAACGACTCCTCCAAATTTAAGTTCCAAATCTTGGAACACATGCCTTTCGCCCATCATGTGTCGTGAGCAACCACTGTCCAGGTACCATGACTGGTGTTTCAGTGGAGCCATCAAGGATACCTGCAACATAGATTATCTCATCCTTAGGTACCCACTTTCTGGGTCCTCTCTTGTTTGTAGTTCCAGAGGTTTTGACACCTTTGGATTCACGTGCAACAGGATAATCAAGTGGAATATGTGCATGATATTTGGGCTTAGAAGTTTCCTTCTATGTCTGTGGTTGTGATGTGATAGAATCAGAACCTTCTTGTTCAAAACATTTCAGTTCGGTGCCAGCAAGCACAAAATGTTCAGAGAGAGGTTTTGGAATAACAAACTCAGTTTCATCAAGTTTCTTTGGTGGTCCTGAGTATCCTAAGCCTCTACCTCCATTTCTGCTAACCCCATAGATCATTGAAGCCATATGCTTGTATCTATGCTTTTAGCTAAAAAATGCTGAAAAGATCTATCGTATCTGATTACTTCATCAGTAATAGATGCCATAGAAGTGATCTCTTATTCTAACTTAGAAACTTTACTTTTTAGATCAAGATTTGATTTTTCTTAAGCAAAATCTTTTTCATTTATAACATGACTGTCTTGCTCAGACTTGGTAGAGTTCTCAGAGGTAGCTACAAATTTCTTTTTCAAATTTTTGTATTTACCAAGAAGAAGATGATGTATTTTCATCATTTAAGATAAACAAGATTAAAGTTTAGTGCGAGAAATATAAGACATTACCTCTGTGTCATCTTCAGAGTCTGATTCATTATCTGATGTTAGCTCACATTCTAAAATAACTTCACTTGTGATAGTCGTTTCCACGAGAGCCACATTTGCATGCTCCTCATCATAATCTTCTTCTTTTGACTCTGAATCATACCATGGTGCCATGAGACCCTTCTTTGCCTTGAACACTTTCTTGGGTTTCTTGTCCTTCTTGAGCTTAGGACATTCTTTTTTGTAGTGTCCAGGTTCTTTGCACTCGTAACAAGTTACTTCCTTTCCAAAAGCTTTCCTCTGACGAAATGTAGATTCAGATCTACCTTTAGTTCTTCTCGATCCTCTGAACTTGCTTTTTCTGTGCTTCCATATCTGACCGATCCTTCTAGACATGAGAGAGAGTTTGTCTTCACTTGAATCTTCCTCAGATCCTTCTGATTCTTCCTCTTCAGCATGAAAAGTCTTTGTCTTTTTAGACCTAGACTTTAAAGCCACAAATTTACCTTTATTCTAAGGTACATCTTCCTGAAGCTCAATCTCATGACTTCTTAAAGAACTTATCAGTTCCTCAAGACAGGTATTATTCAGATCCTTTGATAGCTTCAAAGAAATTACCATTGGTCTCTATTTCTTAGGAAGACGTTTGATAATCATCTTAACATGATCTGAAGTAGAGTATCCTTTGTTCAGAACCTTAATTCATGCAACAAGCATCTGGAATCTTGAAAACATAGCTTCCACAGATTCATCATCTTCCATTATGAAGGATTCATATTTCTGGATTTGGGCAATAGCTTTTGTCTCCTTAACTTGAGTGTTGCCTTTGTGAGTCATCTTAAGAGAATCAAAGATATACTTTGAAGTATCTTTATCAATGATATTCTCATACTTAGCATGAGATATAGCAGATAGCAAAATAGACCTAGCTTTGAAATGATTCTTATAAGCTTTCTTCTAATCATCTATCATTGTAGTTCTTGCAATCTTGACACCACTTGCATCTACTTGATAGTTGTAGCCATCAACTACCAGATCCCATAGATCAAAGTCAAACGCCATGAAGTACATTTAAATTCTATCTTCGAGTAATTAAAATTTTCTCCATAAACATAGGAGGTTTAGCAATATACTGATCTCCATACTTATTTTCAACAACAACAACTTTTTCAACCATTGTTTTTCACACAGTCTGGATCGGTACTAAACACTGTTAAGTGCTTAATAAAAATTCAAACTTTTACCAACTCAGAACTAGAGCTCTGATGCCTACTGAAGGTGTGAAAAACACTAGAAAAGGGGGTTTGAATAGGGTTTTAACACCAACAACTTTTCCCTTTAAAACGAAGTTGACTCTTGATAATAAAGATAGATTTGCAAGAAGGAAATAACAAGGTATGTTTATACTAGTTCACTTGAAAAATATCAAGCTAATCTAGTCCACCCGCCAAGGTGATTTCGCCTTATCAACAAGGTCTTAATCCAATAATCACAATATTATTACAATGCATAAGCTAACTGCAAGTGACTAACAATACAACCTCTAAGACACACTAATCTAAGACTCCTCAAGAAATATGACCAACCGGTCTCTTGAGGAACAACAAACAACAGTTTGAAATAAGATTTATTTACGAAGAAATGCTTCTACACAAGCTGAATGCAAACAGTATATTCAGATTTTAGACTTAGAGAAATGAAAAGCTTATGAACAGTCTTATGAGAGCGTTTGAACAATAGTAAATTAGAAGCTTTTTCTCTTCAGCCTTCAAGCATATATATATAGCCAATATAATAATATATCCATTGAAGGGCAAATCTGGAACTTCCAGAAAGTTGGTAGCTTGAACATAGTGTAGTACAAACCATTCCTCTGGTGAATTTGTTTTCTAAAAGAAAATTACTCAATATGTCCTACCAAGCTCTGGGAGTTTCCTTTAGACCATAGAGAGATTTCTTAAGTTTATTAACAGCATCTGATTTCTCAGAGCTTTCAAATCTAGGAGGTTGTTTGACATACACTTCTTCAGATATATAAACATTCAGAAATGCACTCTTAACATCCATCTCAAAGTCCCTATTCTCAAATTCTCCATCATGATCACTTCTGACTCTAACTATTTTGCAGCCCTTTTCGTATTACACTTGAGAACAGAAGGTGGCAAATACAGAATGCGATCCGTCCTTGTGTTTTAAGATTTTTACCCATGTCCATCTGCTATAATCATCAATGATGACCAGTCCATATTTCTTTCCATTGATAGAAGCAGCTTTCACTGGTCCAAAAAGATCAATGTAAAGAAGTTCTAATGGCTTATAGGTATAAACAACTTTATTAGCTTTAAAAGAGGTTTTTGTAAACTTGCCTTTCTGACAAGCTTCAGAAAGAGCGCCTGAAGAAAACTTCAAGTTGGGCAAGCCTCTGACTAATCCAAGTTTATTAAGTTGAGATATCTTTCTCATACTAATATGACCTAGATGTCTATGCCCGACCCATTACTCTTTGTTAACAGACAAAAGACATTTTACATTCTGATTTTTCAAATCAGATAACCTTATTTTGTAAATGTTTCTCTTCCTCTTACCATTGTACAGGACTGGGCCATCCTTTTGACTAACAGCTTTACAAGATGTTTGATTGAAAATGACATCATAACCATTGTCACTAAGTTGGATAATTGACAATAATTTATGCATCAGACCCTCAACTAAAAGAACATTATTAATATAAGGGAGCTTACCATTACCTACGGTTTCAGAGCGAATGATCTTTCCTTTTTTATTTCCTCCAAAACCAACGACTCCTCCAAATTTAAGTTCCAAATCTTGGAACACATGCCTTTCGCCCATCATGTGTCGTGAGCAACCACTGTCCAGGTACCATGACTGGTGTTTCAGTGGAGCCATCAAGGATACCTGCAACATAGATTATCTCATCCTTAGGTACCCACTTTCTGGGTCCTCTCTTGTTTGTAGTTCCAGAGGTTTTGACACCTTTGGATTCACGTGCAACAGGATAATCAAGTGGAATATGTGCATGATATTTGGGCTTAGAAGTTTCCTTCTATGTCTGTGGTTGTGATGTGATAGAATCAGAACCTTCTTGTTCAAAACATTTCAGTTCGGTGCCAGCAAGCACAAAATGTTCAGAGAGAGGTTTTGGAATAACAAACTCAGTTTCATCAAGTTTCTTTGGTGGTCCTGAGTATCCTAAGCCTCTACCTCCATTTCTGCTAACCCCATAGATCATTGAAGCCATATGCTTGTATCTATGCTTTTAGCTAAAAAATGCTGAAAAGATCTATCGTATCTGATTACTTCATCAGTAATAGATGCCATAGAAGTGATCTCTTATTCTAACTTAGAAACTTTACTTTTTAGATCAAGATTTGATTTTTCTTAAGCAAAATCTTTTTCATTTATAACATGACTGTCTTGCTCAGACTTGGTAGAGTTCTCAGAGATAGCTACAATTTTCTTTTTCAAATTTTTGTATTTACCAAGAAGAAGATGATGTATTTTCATTATTTAAGATAAACAAGATTAAAGTTTAGTGCGAGAAATATAAGACATTACCTCTGTGTCATCTTTAGAGTCTGATTCATCATCTGATGTTAGCTCACATTCTAAAATAACTTCACTTGTGATAGTCTTTTCCACGAGAGCCACATTTGCATGCTCCTCATCATAATCTTCTTCTTTTGACTCTGAATCATACCATGGTGCCATGAGACCCTTCTTTGCCTTGAACACTTTCTTGGGTTTCTTGTCCTTCTTGAGCTTAGGACATTCTTTTTTGTAGTGTCCAGGTTCTTTGCACTCGTAACAAGTTACTTCCTTTCCAAAAGCTTTCCTCTGACCAAATGTAGATTCAGATCTACGTTTAGTTCTTCTCGATCCTCTGAACTTGCTTTTTCTGTGCTTCCATATCTGACCGATCCTTCTAGACATGAGAGAGAGTTTGTCTTCACTTGAATCTTCCTCAGATCCTTCTGATTCTTCCTCTTCAGCATGAAAAGTCTTTGTCTTTTTAGACCTAGACTTTAAAGCCACAAATTTACCTTTATTCTAAGGTACATCTTCCTGAAGCTCAATCTCATGACTTCTTAAAGAACTTATCAGTTCCTCAAGACAGGTATTATTCAGATCCTTTGATAGCTTCAAAGAAATTACCATTGGTCTCTATTTCTTAGGAAGACGTTTGATAATCATCTTAACATGATCTGAAGTAGAGTATCCTTTGTTCAGAACCTTAATTCATGCAACAAGCATCTGGAATCTTGAAAACATAGCTTCCACAGATTCATCATCTTCCATTATGAAGGATTCATATTTCTGGATTTGGGCAATAGCTTTTGTCTCCTTAACTTGAGTGTTGCCTTTGTGAGTCATCTTAAGAGAATCAAAGATATACTTTGAAGTATCTTTATCAATGATATTCTCATACTTAGCATGAGATATAGCAGATAGCAAAATAGACCTAGCTTTGAAATGATTCTTATAAGCTTTCTTCTAATCATCTATCATTGTAGTTCTTGCAATCTTGACACCACTTGCATCTACTTGATAGTTGTAGCCATCAACTACCAGATCCCATAGATCAAAGTCAAACGCCATGAAGTACATTTAAATTCTATCTTCGAGTAATTAAAATTTTCTCCATAAACATAGGAGGTTTAGCAATATACTGATCTCCATACTTATTTTCAACAACAACAACTTTTTCAACCATTGTTTTTCACACAGTCTGGATCGGTACTAAACACTGTTAAGTGCTTAATAAAAATTCAAACTTTTACCAACTCAGAACTAGAGCTCTGATGCCTACTGAAGGTGTGAAAAACACTAGAAAAGGGGGTTTGAATAGGGTTTTAACACCAACAACTTTTCCCTTTAAAACGAAGTTGACTCTTGATAATAAAGATAGATTTGCAAGAAGGAAATAACAAGGTATGTTTATACTAGTTCACTTGAAAAATATCAAGCTAATCTAGTCCACCCGCCAAGGTGATTTCGCCTTATCAACAAGGTCTTAATCCAATAATCACAATATTATTACAATGCATAAGCTAACTGCAAGTGACTAACAATACAACCTCTAAGACACACTAATCTAAGACTCCTCAAGAAATATGACCAACCGGTCTCTTGAGGAACAACAAACAACAGCTTGAAATAAGATTTATTTACGAAGAAATGCTTCTACACAAGCTGAATGCAAACAGTATATTCAGATTTTAGACTTAGAGAAATGAAAAGCTTATGAACAGTCTTATGAGAGCGTTTGAACAATAGTAAATTAGAAGCTTTTTCTCTTCAGCCTTCAAGCATATATATATAGACAATATAATAATATATCCATTGAAGGGCAAATCTGGAACTTCCAGAAAGTTGGTAGCTTGAACATAGTGTAGTACAAACCATTCCTCTGGTGAATTTGTTTTCTAAAAGAAAATTACTCAATATGTCCTACCAAGCTCTGGGAGTTTCCTTTAGACCATAGAGAGATTTCTTAAGTTTATAAACAACATCTGATTTCTCAGAGCTTTCAAATCTAGGAGGTTGTTTGACATACACTTCTTCAGATATATAAACATTCAGAAATGCACTCTTAACATCCATCTCAAAGTCCCTATTCTCAAATTCTCCACCATGATCACTTCTGACTCTAACTATTTTGCAGCCCTTTTCGTATTACACTTGAGAACAGAAGGTGGCAAATACAGAATGCGATCCGTCCTTGTGTTTTAAGAATTTTACCCATGTCCATCTGCTATAATCTTCAATGATGACTAGTCCATATTTCTTTCCATTGATAGAAGCAGCTTTCACTGGTCCAAAAAGATCAATGTAAAGAAGTTCTAATGGCTTATAGGTATAAACAACTTTATTAGCTTTAAAAGAGGTTTTTGTAAACTTGCCTTTCTGACAAGCTTCAGAAAGAGCGCCTGAAGAAAACTTCAAGTTGGGCAAGCCTCTGACTAATCCAAGTTTATTTAGTTGAGATATCTTTCTCATACTAATATGACCTAGATGTCTATGCCCGACCCATTACTCTTTGTTAACAGACAAAAGACATTTTACATTCTGATTTTTCAAATCAAATAACCTTATTTTGTAAATGTTTCTCTTCCTCTTACCATTGTACAGGACTGGGCCATCCTTTTGACTAACAGCTTTACAAGATGTTTGATTGAAAATGACATCATAACCATTGTCACTAAGTTGGATAATTGACAATAATTTATGCATCAGACCCTCAACTAAAAGAACATTATTAATATAAGGGAGCTTACCATTACCTACGGTTTCAGAGCGAATGATCTTTCCTTTTTTATTTCCTCCAAAACCAACGACTCCTCCAAATTTAAGTTCCAAATCTTGGAACACATGCCTTTCGCCCATCATGTGTCGTGAGCAACCACTGTCCAGGTACCATGACTGGTGTTTCAGTGGAGCCATCAAGGATACCTGCAACATAGATTATCTCATCCTTAGGTACCCACTTTCTGGGTCCTCTCTTGTTTGTAGTTCCAGAGGTTTTGACACCTTTGGATTCACGTGCAACAGGATAATCAAGTGGAATATGTGCATGATATTTGGGCTTAGAAGTTTCCTTCTATGTCTGTGGTTGTGATGTGATAGAATCAGAACCTTCTTGTTCAAAACATTTCAGTTCGGTGCCAGCAAGCACAAAATGTTCAGAGAGAGGTTTTGGAATAACAAACTCAGTTTCATCAAGTTTCTTTGGTGGTCCTGAGTATCCTAAGCCTCTACCTCCATTTCTGCTAACCCCATAGATCATTGAAGCCATATGCTTGTATCTATGCTTTTAGCTAAAAAATGCTGAAAAGATCTATCGTATCTGATTACTTCATCAGTAATAGATGAGGAAGTTTGATGAGGAAACAAACCTTTGAAGTTTCTTTATTTACCATCAAATGGTATCTTATCTCCAAGTGCTGATGAGAAGTTTGATGAGGAAACAAACCTTTGAAGTTTCTTTACTACCGTCAAATGGCATCTTACCTCCAAGCGCTGGTAAGAAGTTTGATGAGGAAACAGACCTTTGGAGATTTTCTCTTTATCTGAGATATTGTCCAAACGTAACTGAGACCAGTTTCGAGATTTGGACATCCGGAACGAGAGGAGGTTGTTTACCTTTTTCTAAGTATCAACACTTAGTTAAAGAAGATGGATTGCGCATCCTATACTGCCATCCATTCGCCAGAATCCACATCAAGTATTTCTGCAGGAGTTTGTCTCCTCATCCCCCGCCAAGTGCGACAACGGGATCAAGTCATGCAAAGATTTTATCAATTACAACATCTCAGGAGCGCCCAAAATTCGGGCATTCCTCGATATTTAAGTCTCTTTTACGCCGGAAAGATCGAGATATCAATCTCTCTCCCTCCAGATAAAAGAAACTTAAATAGGGGCATCTGTCATACCCTAATTTTTGACCCCCCTGAGATGGCATATCTTCAGGATTTTTCATCAGGTCAAGACAAGTTTCCAGAGCAGTTACTTCTCCATCTGGTATCTAATCGAGGATGCTCAAAGACAAGAAAGCTCAGGCAAAGGATCAATCAATACAAGGATTAGTCCCTAATACAATCATGGGGCTCAAGGACTTCATTTTTCTCATCTATGATTGATTAGACATCCAGTCATCTGAGTACAGGTTTACTCAGGTCACCAAACTAGGGTTTTGAGCCTAATCAAGGACTGAAATCAGGGATCACATTTGGGAAACCCTAAAAAGCCCCAGGAAACCATTCAAAGACATCAATCATCTTCAAATAACTCATATGACAAGATCCACTGGACATTACACCTCAGTTCAAAGTCTACACTCATCATTGTCCTCTGGTCGACAATTAGGGTTTTTGACCTAATTCACCAAGATAGTTGACTTCTAATCAGGGCATGGATCAAAAACTCAAGACATGATTCAAGAATCTCTACTACCTCAATATAATCCATTTACATCATTCATTTGAGGAAAAGATCTTGTTTCTACACAAAAGCCCAAAAATTCACTTTGTTAGGAAAAGTCAACTGTGTGGGATCATCATTGACTTTTAAGATTTTTGGTCAAAAAATGACTTTCAAAGATCAATATCATCAATATATGGATGTCAAAGTCATTTGACCAAAGAAATTCAAAGAAATTCATCAAGGAGCAAAAAGTCGGGAATTAGGGTTTTTGAGGGCATTGTGAGAACTCAAAATTTCACCTACACAACTCAAAAAACTTCCAACATGAAAGTTGTAGATCTTGCAAAATAAAACAACATCTTACAAGGGAACTTTTTTCAAAAGATCAACCATTTATGAAGTTTTGGAAATTTTGAAGTTTAGGTCATAAACACTTAGAAATTTTTCTAAGTGTTTTAACCTAGTTTTCATCCAACTTTGGGCTCATTTTTCACAAATTTCCCAAATGATTCTGAAGAAGACATAAACTAATGATTTGAAGTAGATGTTTAGGGCTTTCCAAATTGTGTTCAACCTTCTCCAAATTCAATTTGAGCTAGGAGTTATGCTTGTTCAAAGTTGGCCTCATGAAGTAAAATTATAGGTCATGTGCAAATTGGAACTTTGCAATTTTGTGCATTTTGCTTCATGAATGGATGCTACACGACCCATAACACATCTGAAACCATGCCATGCATTCATTTTCACCATGCCATAAGAATTGAAGAAGATTCTAAAAACAAGAACATGTGATTATGTAATGATTACATTTGTGAATTTATGGCAAATTGATGAATCACCCAAGGAATCTTCTCACCAACCAATTAGAGCTCATTTCTGGCTCAGAATTGTCCCCTAAGATTAAACAAAATCGAGGGCTAGGGGGATTGATCAAATGGAATCAAAATTCTCATCATTGCATAAGAGATACTTGCAAACTTCCTTCATGGCTAAGAAAGCAAATCAACTTCACTAAGGAAGCTCACTCCTCTGCAGCTATACTGATCCATTTGCCTATAAATACATATGCATTCCTCATTCAAAAACACACCAAAGCAACCATATTCCTTGCTTTCTCTTTCTCTTCTCATGTTCATTATTTTTCAAAGTTCTTTGGCAAGAAGAATCGATTTCTTCAAACCAGAGCTCATCTTTGGGAAGTGAACATTCTAACATCTCAAGGGAGGTCATTTGAGGTGATCCAAGCACCTGGATCACTTCTGTAAGTGGAGGAACACCATTGTTGCTCTCACTTTGGAGCATTTGCAGTTGGAGGTCCATGGAGTAATTCAGGAGGTTCCAAGCCAAGCCAATCATCCAGGCACACTCCTCAGGTCATAGTGAAGCTAACCAGATGGCTGCAGCTCATCTGTAACTCAAGAATCAACACCCTCCATGTTCACTTGAAGCTGAAATCGAGGGAGGTCCATAGAACAATTCAGAAGGATTCAGGTTGCAATAAGCATTCAGTTAGCATCATTGAGTCTCAGGGAAGCTATTGAGATCATTCATTCAAGCCCAGGTGCTCTCCATTATCCTCACGACCTCCATTTTCAGAGGTAAGTTTCTGAACTCCACCTTTTTAATTTAAGCACTCTTTGTGGTAAAGCTCGATTCTATCTTGTTCAGCATCATCAGAGGATTGAAAACCCTCTATCATCATTCATTTATTCATCTTGTGCATCATTTAATTTTAAAATTAGGGTTTATGTGTTCTTCGTGTTCATAATGAAATTCGTTAGTTACACTTAGAATAAATGAATTCTGAGCCCATAATCATGTTCCTTGTCCAAAAACGAGTGAGATTGATGTTTACATCATGCCATTTAGTTGAGAAACCAGAGAGTTAGGAATTTGAAAATCTGAAGCTCGAGGAAGAAGATGAACATGGCGCGCGTAAAATTTGAATTTCCTGGCTTATCTGAAAATATAATATATTGAGTGTATATACTTAACAAGCTGCGCGCGCAGCTCAGTTGGTTAAGTTTTGAAATGTGATCATGAAGGGCGTGGGTTCGAACCTCTCTAGGGCCAAACCAATTTTTTAGCATCCATTTTCATTCTTTTTTTTATACAAACTTCACACAATCAATAAACTTATCAAATTAAATCATTTTCACTTCATTTTTCACACACTTGCTATTTAATATACCTACTTTGTGAATAATCAAAAAAATCATAAAAATATTATTTATTTCATGTATTTTTATTAGGTTTAAAATAGTATGTTTTAGGTGTTTTCTTAAATACTTTAATACATATTTTCACTTTGTTTTAACCTAAATTATTTTGTAAATAAAGTTTATGATAAAACCCTAATTGTTTAGGTCTTAATTAAGTAAAAAATCTTTATTTTTTACTTTAATTAAGTTGACTTTTGTCAATTCTCAAAACTGTTTTCAATCTCCGAATAAATCAAATGATTAGGGTTTTCAAACAACAAAACCTTGTATCATTCCAAATCATTTTCAAATTGCTTTTACACCAGTACTGTAAAGTACTGGGCCTCTAATAGAGTGTAAGTCCCAAAAACCTTCTCTTCTTAGCTTGTTTTCAAAACTGTATTTTCAAAATCTTCTTTCTGTTTTCAAAACATTCTTCTGGTATTTGAAGGGCATTATTCCCGGTGAAACTCTTCAGATACCTATGTGACCTTTGTCCATCTTCACTTCTTCTGTTTTCAAAAACCATTAACTGTTTATCATATATATATTCAACTGTTATCAACAAAACAACAAAAATTACTGTTGAGGCTCTGTACATACTTCTTCAATGGCCTCCACTCCATCCAGGTTAGGCTTTACAAGCTTTCAATTTACAGTCTTTATTTAAATTACCGTCAAATATAAATTGTGCATATATATTAGTTTAGAACTACGTTTGAGTATAAACCCTAGGACAGTTAAACTATATATATATATATTATAGGAATATGGCCTAGGATTGAGAATGTCTTCCCGGTGAAGGCTCTTTCCTAATTAGAGATCTGTAGTTCAAGCCCCCAAGATGAATTATTCCCGGTGAAACATCTTGGCAAAAACCTTAGAATCCAAATAAATAGGACACATCCACCCAAAGAGGAATTATTCCCGGTGAAACCTCTTACCCATTTGCTTAGAGCCAAAATAAGTTCAAAACTACATAGCTTTCTCTTGTGCTATAACAAGGACCCTCGATTAGCCTCCTCTTGGGCTTTGTACAAGGACCCACAGGCTTCTTAAAAGCATTTCCAGCTTCCTCTTGAGCTTGTATACAAGGACCCATCAGGTTTCTTATAAACATAGGAACAGGTCTTTAGCCACCTTTTAGCCTACCCTGGTGAGTTTCTTCCCATTTAAACCAGACTTTAAACAAGCTAAGTTTGTCTCAATTTTGCATTGAGTACACCTTTTGGAATGAGAGACATGGACAGTCTCTGTCACCCTTATCTTCATCAATCTTCCTTAGCAGAGTCTAGGATCCATGCTTTGGGTCATCCTCAGCATTGAGTCAGCCTTCATCTTGGGCTTTAAACAAGAAGTCTCCATTAGATAATCTTTCTGCCATTCATTTCCAACAAAACCCCTGGAAAGGGTTAGCCTCCAAAGTCAATTAAAATCAACCTCCATTTCAAATAAATCCCTGGAAAGGGTTAGCTTCCATACATTCTTTCATTTTTAATACAAAACCCCTGGAAAGGGTTAGCCTCCAAAGTCAATTAATAAATAATGTCATTTCTCTTAGAAGATAGTTTCCCCAAAAAGAGTCAAAACCCCTGGAAAGGGTCAGCCTCCAAAAAACATGATAAAGTCAGTCTTTTACCAAACAATTTCTCCAGCTGAGTCAAAATCCCTGGAAAGGGTTAGCTTCCAAAGAAAAACAGTCTTTTAATAAATAAAATCTCCTCAGTAGAGTCAAAACCAACAAAAACAGTTAGCCTCAACCTTGGGCTTCATACAAGGCACCCAAACAATAAAACTCCCCTGTCAAGAGTCAGCCTCAACCTTGGGCATTGTACAAGGCAGATAATAGAGTCTCCCCAGTGAGTTCTTCATCACTCAGTAGCCACAACCTTGGGCTTTGTACAAGGCAGATAAACCATATTTTTCATGTGTCAAATATTCCTAACACTTAGGATCTTTCCCCATATAGTCATCCATACTTAATTCATTTAAGAGTCCGCCACAACCTTGGGCTTTGTACAAGGCAGAAAATAATGTTTTCCCTAGCTAGAGTTAGCCACAACCTTGGGCTTTGTACAAGGCACATAAAATAGAGTCATCCATTCAATTATCCTCAACAGTTAGCCACAACCTTGGGCTTTGTACAAGGCACACAAATAGAGTCTCCCTAAGTAAAGTCAGCCTCAATTCTGGGCTTTGTACAGAACACAAAAATACCTTGTAATTAATCCCCAGTGGAGTCATCTCCCAGAGTCAATAATATTAATTAATCAATCAAAAAGCCTCAAGCTTGGGCCTCATACAAGCCAGCTAAAGTCAGATCTTCTATACTGTAGATAGACATAGCTTATCTCTATAGAGAGATATTTTTACTACTCTACCACATTCAAACAAACAAACATTTCATTTCAATTTTAATCAAGTCTCCCATTTAGGATTTTGAAAGGCATGAGCTGGCAGTAAAACCCAGACATGTGGTAACTTTCCCTAATTTGGATGAGCATCTTTCTTTCATTTAAGAGGCATTTGACTGGTATACTTGCACATACACAAGTAAGGTCCCCCTCTTGAATGAAATGAATTCAGTTATTCTGTCACTCCTTTAAATGTTTGTGGTAGAATAGTACAAATACCTCTCTGTAGAGATGATTTCATGTCTCTTTACTGTAAACAGAGATTTAATTCCAAGCTTCAACCTTGAGCTTCAAGCAAGGCACCAAAAAAACAATTAATTTCCCTAGTTAGTTCCCCGAACTACATTAAGCTCTGACTTCCACTAGGGATATGTAGGCATGAGGTTCACAAGGAATCTCAGCGAGCTAATAAAATACCAAAAATAGTCAGTCTGTCTATCTGTCTGTCTTTTCAAATCAATTCGATTCCTTCTCCTAATACAAAGGAGAAACTTTCCCAATCATTAGCAGCAAACACAATCACAAATGACACAGAGAAGGTTCCTGTAGAGTACTACAGATATGTAGGGTGTTTAAACACTTCCCTATGTATAACCGACCTCCCGGACTCCAGAATTTCTAGTCTAGGTTAAATCCCCACACTTAGCAAACTCTTAGGGTTTAGTTGAGATCTTTTTTTCCCTTTCCTACTCGTAGGACAAATAAGAAAGTTCGTGTGATATCGTAGGAAGAACTGAAATAAAATTCATCCCACCACGGGCGCATTCTCCTTCCAAATTTCGCGTGAAGGGTTTAGCGTGCCGTCCTCCCAAGTGAAACGGGGAGGTAAAAGAAAACGACACCACAATGTCTATGCCCGACCCATTACTCTTTGTTAACAGACAAAAGACATTTTACATTCTGATTTTTCAAATCAGATAACCTTATTTTGTAAATGTTTCTCTTCCTCTTACCATTGTACAGGACTGGGCCATCCTTTTGACTAACAGCTTTACAAGATGTTTGATTGAAAATGACATCATAACCATTGTCACTAAGTTGGATAATTGACAATAATTTATGCATCAGACCCTCAACTAAAAGAACATTAATAATATAAGGGAGCTTACCATTACCTACGGTTTCAGAGCGAATGATCTTTCCTTTTTTATTTCCTCCAAAACCAACGACTCCTCCAAATTTAAGTTCCAAATCTTGGAACACATGCCTTTCGCCCATCATGTGTCGTGAGCAACCACTGTCCAGGTACCATGACTGGTGTTTCAGTGGAGCCATCAAGGATACCTGCAACATAGATTATCTCATCCTTAGGTACCCACTTTCTGGGTCCTCTCTTGTTTGTAGTTCCAGAGGTTTTGACACCTTTGGATTCACGTGCAACAGGATAATCAAGTGGAATATGTGCATGATATTTGGGCTTAGAAGTTTCCTTCTATGTCTGTGGTTGTGATGTGATAGAATCAGAACCTTCTTGTTCAAAACATTTTAGTTCGGTGCCAGCAAGCACAAAATGTTCAGAGAGAGGTTTTGGAATAACAAACTCAGTTTCATCAAGTTTCTTTGGTGGTCCTGAGTATCCTAAGCCTCTACCTCCATTTCTGCTAACCCCATAGATCATTGAAGCCATATGCTTGTATCTATGCTTTTAGCTAAAAAATGCTGAAAAGATCTATCGTATCTGATTACTTCATCAGTAATAGATGCCATAGAAGTGATCTCTTATTCTAACTTAGAAACTTTACTTTTTAGATCAAGATTTGATTTTTCTTAAGCAAAATCTTTTTCATTTATAACATGACTATCTTGCTCAGACTTGGTAGAGTTCTCAGAGGTAGCTACAAATTTCTTTTTCAAATTTTTGTATTTACCAAGAAGAAGATGATGTATTTTCATCATTTAAGATAAACAAGATTAAAGTTTAGTGCGAGAAATATAAGACATTACCTCTGTGTCATCTTCAGAGTCTGATTCATCATCTGATGTTAGCTCACATTCTAAAATAACTTCACTTGTGATAGTCTTTTCCACGAGAGCCACATTTGCATGCTCCTCATCATAATCTTCTTCTTTTGACTCTGAATCATACCATGGTGCCATGAGACCCTTCTTTGCCTTGAACACTTTCTTGGGTTTCTTGTCCTTCTTGAGCTTAGGACATTCTTTTTTGTAGTGTCCAGGTTCTTTGCACTCGTAACAAGTTACTTCCTTTCCAAAAGCTTTCCTCTGACGAAATGTAGATTCAGATCTACCTTTAGTTCTTCTCGATCCTCTGAACTTGCTTTTTCTGTGCTTCCATATCTGACCGATCCTTCTAGACATGAGAGAGAGTTTGTCTTCACTTGAATCTTCCTCAGATCCTTCTGATTCTTCCTCTTCAGCATGAAAAGTCTTTGTCTTTTTAGACCTAGACTTTAAAGCCACAAATTTACCTTTATTCTAAGGTACATCTTCCTGAAGCTCAATCTCATGACTTCTTAAAGAACTTATCAGTTCCTCAAGACAGGTATTATTCAGATCCTTTGATAGCTTCAAAGAAATTACCATTGGTCTCTATTTCTTAGGAAGACGTTTGATAATCATCTTAACATGATCTGAAGTAGAGTATCCTTTGTTCAGAACCTTAATTCATGCAACAAGCATCTGGAATCTTGAAAACATAGCTTCCACAGATTCATCATCTTCCATTATGAAGGATTCATATTTCTGGATTTGGGCAATAGCTTTTGTCTCCTTAACTTGAGTGTTGCCTTTGTGAGTCATCTTAAGAGAATCAAAGATATACTTTGAAGTATCTTTATCAATGATATTCTCATACTTAGCATGAGATATAGCAGATAGCAAAATAGACCTAGCTTTGAAATGATTCTTATAAGCTTTCTTCTAATCATCTATCATTGTAGTTCTTGCAATCTTGACACCACTTGCATCTACTTGATAGTTGTAGCCATCAACTACCAGATCCCATAGATCAAAGTCAAACGCCATGAAGTACATTTAAATTCTATCTTCGAGTAATTAAAATTTTCTCCATAAACATAGGAGGTTTAGCAATATACTGATCTCCATACTTATTTTCAACAACAACAACTTTTTCAACCATTGTTTTTCACACAGTCTGGATCGGTACTAAACACTGTTAAGTGCTTAATAAAAATTCAAACTTTTACCAACTCAGAACTAGAGCTCTGATGCCTACTGAAGGTGTGAAAAACACTAGAAAAGGGGGTTTGAATAGGGTTTTAACACCAACAACTTTTCCCTTTAAAACGAAGTTGACTCTTGATAATAAAGATAGATTTGCAAGAAGGAAATAACAAGGTATGTTTATACTAGTTCACTTGAAAAATATCAAGCTAATCTAGTCCACCCGCCAAGGTGATTTCGCCTTATCAACAAGGTCTTAATCCAATAATCATAATATTATTACAATGCATAAGCTAACTGCAAGTGACTAACAATACAACCTCTAAGACACACTAATCTAAGACTCCTCAAGAAATATGAC
Organism: Vicia villosa; assembly: GCF_029867415.1. Taxonomy (NCBI): domain Eukaryota; kingdom Viridiplantae; phylum Streptophyta; class Magnoliopsida; order Fabales; family Fabaceae; genus Vicia; species Vicia villosa. The sequence goes on along the minus strand of NW_026706320.1, from coordinate 28,574 downwards.
CAACCGGTCTCTTGAGGAACAACAAACAACAGTTTGAAATAAGATTTATTTACGAAGAAATGCTTCTACACAAGCTGAATGCAAACAATATATTCAGATTTTAGACTTAGAGAAATGAAAAGCTTATGAACAGTCTTATGAGAGCGTTTGAACAATAGTAAATTAGAAGCTTTTTCTCTTCAGCCTTCAAGCATATATATATATATAGCCAATATAATAATATATCCATTGAAGGGCAAATCTGGAACTTCCAGAAAGTTGGTAGCTTGAACATAGTGGGGGACAAGATCGTACAACGTGTTCGTCCTTACATGGTAGTGGAGCAAAACACAAGAGACTCTAAAAACCTAAGACTTCTAACCTTCCCCCACTATATCAGAGATTTACTACATTAGATCTAGGTCTTATGTTTAAATACTACTCAGCAGTCCACGGGCTTTGAAATCCTTACCAAATATTTATTAATCCATAGGCTGCAACAAATCTGCAGAGAAATCTTTTTAAATCTTAGAACAAATCTTCAAGTTTCCTAAGTTATCTCAATGTTCAATTTTAGAAACTTTTATTCTATGGGAGATTTGATTCACTTGTTCCAGATTAAACCTTCTTGACCTGCGCAAATAATTGTAACATATCCAAAAAAAATATCACAAAATTAAAACAAATATGTCAAGATTTAAAACAGCCAGTACTGATGTTCTGGTTGAGCATGTCACAACATCTTCCAGAACATTTGTCTTCAATGTAAGCTCAAACTCTGTTGTATCAGTATGATCAAAATGTTATGACACCTTGCTCAGCATCTGTCATGAACCATGTTTTAGAAAAATTGTTCCCAGTCCTAAAACCATGGTACTAACAAGCTGTACATTGTATTTCCTATTCTACCGTCCAACGAATTTATCCTTCTCTATAAAGGAAGCCATTGGAAGAATTTGAATGCAACGAATCAGTTCTACAAAACTACACTAAAGCGTTGCAAAAACTCTATTAGAGAAAATCTTTGTATAATTTTGTATTTTTAGCAAGGAGCTTTTATTCTTATCTTGCTTTCAACATATTTGTGTTGATGTACTTAAACATTGTGTAATTTGCTTATTAGAAGCATATTTGTATACACATCCTTGTAATCAATGGGGGTTAATAGATACCTTGGGGGACTAAGTGCTAGTCAGAATTCTCAAGAAGACTTTGGTTGCGGTCATAATGGTTTCACGTTAAGGATCAGCTGAACTTGTTGGGGTTGTTAATAAGGTTGATTGGACTTATTCTGGTTGATTCCTTGGGGGACTAGTGTTAATCCGAATCTCAAGAAGACATTGGTTACGATCATTGTGGTTGTCTGTAATCTGTTTGGTTATAGTGGACTAAGTTCTTACAGAGAAGGAAAATTTACCTTGGCGAGTGGACTGGAGTAACTTCATTAACAGTGAACCAGAATAAAAATAATTGTGTTCATCTATTTTTATTCACTTGTTAATTGTGTGTTTGAGTTGCAAAAAGTTTATATTTGGTGCAACCCAATTCAAACCCCTCTTTCTTGTGTTTCTCGCACATTTAATACATACAATCGCACGCTACCTAAAAATAGACGCGTCACTGTTATTATATGTGTTTCACAACCGTTATTGTATGTGTTTTCCATAGAGTGTAAGTAATAATCGAATAAAATCAAATTAGTTAGAAACTAACCTAAAACATAATTAAATTAACCATAATTGAATAAACCTAATGAAAATGCCTTTAAACAATATTTTATGCATAAAATCATGATTTTAATGAAAAAAATTAAAATATACCTGATAAAAGTACGAAATTTAATATTAAAACGAAGAAAAATCAAGTTTTATGATTTTTTTTTAAAATAATGCAAAATAAAATAGAAATAAAGTTAGAAAAAAAATAAAAAGGAAAACTGCAAAAAGATGGAAAATGTGGGATTCGAACTCAAAACCTATTGCTCTGGTACCTCCTTACACTCAAATCTTTTATTTCAATTATTCGAAATAAAATGCAACTAAAAATCCTATAATGGTAAAAGACCCGAACAAAATTGGGGTATGACACTAAGGATGACCCTGAAGGCAAGATGAAAGAGGGGGGTGAGCTGGTGACTCCTCTATTAGATAGAGTACCCTTGGAGAGGCTAACCTCAGAAGAGGACCAGTGAGCTGTAGTGGTTTCCTTTTTTTTTGTTTTCTTGTCCTTTCGTGGTTTTTCTTTGTAATCTTGCCCTTATCGGGCTTTCTATAAGAATATAAGTCCTTCGCCTCTTATGCGTCTTTGCTTTAGCTATTTTTCCATTATTATCATTTTTTATGTGTGATTTGATTAGGATTTTCCTTTTATGTGGCTCCTTTTAATTACTTAGAAACCATGTTTGGGCCTTTTGCTAATATCGCCCCATAAGGCGGCAAAGATCCTTATATGAGGATTCAGTGTATGTGATCGACTTATGGGGTGGAAAGTACTCCTCGTGTAAGAGTATATTGTATTTAATTGCATCAATATGCAGAAAGGGTTCCCTCGTAAGGATTTAACATGTGTAATCGCCTCGGGGGATGACAAGAATTCCTAGTATGATAATCGAACATGTTTTATCGCCTCAAGGGGTCGACAAGGATTCTTGTTTAACGATCCAACGTACCCAATTTCCTCTAGGTGAGGAAAGGATTTCTTGTAAGAAGCCATCATTTTTTATCTCCTTAAGGGACGCAAGGATTCGTGTTTGAGAGTCTCATGTATTTAATTGTCTCGAGGGACGACAAAAAAATCCTTTTTGAGGATCCCGCCTCAAGGGACAACAAGGATTTCTTGTTTAAGAATTCAGCAAGTGTAATTTCCTCAAGGGGAAGAAAGGATTCATGTGTGAGTATCAAGCGTACTTAATTTCCTCGAGGGGTGGCAAAGGCTCCTACTTAAGGATCCAACATAGTTTATCGCCTAGAGGGGCGGCAATGACTCTTGCTTGAGGATCCAACACACTTAATCGCCTCGAGGGGCGGTAAGGATTCATTATAAGAATACAACATGTTTTATCGCCCCCATAGGGGCGGCAAGGACTCCCTATAATAATACAACATATTTTATTGTCTCAAGTGGTGGCAAAGATTATTGCATGAGGATCCAACATATCTTAGTCGCCTTGAGGGGCGACTTTGTACAAATTTCTTTCCTTATTTAGCTTCCTATAAAAAGGGGAGACGGTGATGCAAATAATTTAAAATAACAACACGAGGGACTAATTAAAAATTCTAGCCCTCACATGATATGCAAGGGAAAAGAGTGCTTCCCCGAAATGGATAACTTGTCCTTACAAACAGAGAGATAGAATACTAGCCTAAAATCAAAATAATAACAAACAAAATAAACAATGATAAAATGCCTTCCGGAAACTTCAGTCAGGGCCTCATTCTCCTATCTCCTTGCCCTTTTGAGGAGGGGTATCTTCATCTTTCAAGTTCTCTTCTAGTGGCTTGATTCTCGAGCCCATGCTTGGCCAGTTCTTTGTCTCCTTGGACGATCCTAACTTGCTCGTCAGCAAATGGGTATTTGATGCGAAATATAGGATGGACAGGATGGCGCCTAACTGATTGAAGGTTAGTCTTCCTAAGATCATATTATAGGAAGAAGGGTGTTTATAACTAGATACGTAACCTTGATCTGCTTGGCCTTCTCTCCAGCCTCAAAAGTGGTCTTAGGCATTATGTTACCCTTTACTTGTACTTTCTCCCCAAGAAAAACTTACTAGTGGTCCTTGAAAAGCTCTTAGATCATTTGAGTCGAGGCAAAGCCTCTCAAATGCATCCTAATTAAAGATATATGTGGAGTTTCCTTAATCTACTAACACTATTTTAATTTCCCAGTCATCACAACTCACAATGATGACCACGGGATCGTTATTGTGGGAATGGATGCCTTTTGAATCTTTTTTTTTCCAAAAAATGCGATTTCAACCTCTGGTGCTTCGGTCTCGCCTACTTCCGAATCTCTGGGCCAGTTTTCAATAGTTACTATTTGGAGCTCGCACATTCTTCAGACTGAAATGGTCTCTCAGCTTCTAATGAATCCACCTACGATAGTATTGAAGGTGTAGAGTATAGTCTTGTCGATGTATTTATTGCATAACTCATTTCCCTTTCAGGGCCCGGGGATTCCAAGAATGTCACGCCCACGAGATCTGGCCCCTCATGATCTTTGGGATGAGTCTCCTTTGACATATTTCCTGAGGTAACCCTGTTGGATCAGACATTATATTTCTATTTTTAGCTGGTAGGAATGTTTTTTATGGTTTCCGTTGACCTTGTGGAACTTGCACCATCTACTAGGCGCAGATCCCATGACATCTACTTTTGGAGATGGAGGAGGAGAGATGTCCTGCAAGTGGAAGACCTTCTGCCGTATCTCCTCGCGGCGAGTGTTCGGGGGTATGAAGCTCTCCATGGTATTTCCACATCGCTTAAAGGTTGTCTTATCCCTGAGCAGTGAGGTGTAATTGTTCTTCCGTGGATGATGGGAGCCTTCGGGGTTAGGAGCATGCTCTTTCACGTCACAAACCTTCTTTTCGGAATTACTCTTCTCGCCCTTTATATAGCAATTCACCTTTTTGACCACCTCTGCTAACGAAGACGGTGACCTTTTGGCAAGGGACTTATTGAAGTGGTCTGCTCTAAGGCCATTCTAAAATTCTCCTATAAACATTTCTTGCTTTGGGTGGGAGACTTTTATCGTGGCTTCGTTGAAGCGGGGGAGGTATTCCTTCAGTGATCTAAGGGACCTTGTCAAATATTGAAAAGGATTATGGTGGACATTTTTCTATGTTAGCTTGATGCGAATTGGTGCACGCGTTTCTTCGTCATATCTTGGTAGTTGGCGATGGTGCATCGGGGTAGGTCCATATACCATCGTAGTGTTGCATCCATGAAAATTCCAGATAAAATATTGCATTCTAGATGATCAGGCACTCTGATGTTGGCCATCTGCATGTTGATGGAGATGACGTACTTGTAAGGGTCTCTAGTCCCATCGAACTTCACCAAGGAATGAGGCTCAAAGCCTTCGGGACAGGTGATTTCCATATCTCTTTTGAAAGGGGCTCGAGGTTCATAATTTTTGCCTCATCTATGGGGGTAGCTTCCTTCTCGCCATGTTGGATGTGAAGGACGTTGTTCTCCAAAATTTGGTTTTGGCGACACAACTTGTCTATGGAGGCGCATATCTCTGTCATGGCATCGAAATCGTTGCTGCCTTCAGTATCCTCCCGTGCAGGTGATTGTGCCCTCCTAGCAATAATTCTTAATGAAGGATAGGACTAGGAGCGGTGAATTGTGTGATCGTTGAAGTGGTTGCCCATGATAGTTTTACCGGACCTCATGGTGGGCGCCATTGTACTTGCTAAAAAAAGTACAGATGCGTAGCAACCCTTGACTAGTAAGGATTATCAGAGGCTTTGGTATTTCTGTGGTGTTAGAGCAGGCTCACGAGGGTGAGAAGCTCTGTTTAGGGGTGTTTTATGTAAGTATGAGATTGATCCACCTTAATTCTAAGGTTGAGGTATTTATAAAGGTCTATGTGTCTAAATTTGAGGCTCATAAAAAGTAGTAACCATTTCACTTTGACCAGTAAATCTGTTGACTGCCTTCCTAGAGAATCATGATCATGACTACTTCTACATATAACTATGGATTGCATATACGTCATCATCCAGACTTTCCTATTAAGGCGAGCCTTTTAATGGGTTAAAATCATGTCTAGACGACATACCCTTAGACAGACAAGCGCTTATTAGAGTTGATCTGGTGTCCCCTAAATGTTTTATAAATTTATCAGTACAACTCACTCAAACAGAACTCACCCTTTAAAATTACTATATATGATATTATAAAACTATAAGTGTATAGTGATAGTGATGCGCACGAGGTGGTTTAGAATCACCAACCATCAAATATGGGTTTTTACTTCTTTTCATTTTCTTGATAGTTTTATTTGGATAGCACATGAGGTGTTGTTTAAAGCAAATGCCAATTGCTAGCCACATATTTACATATATTCCACTCTCTTCAACAGTGTTTATCTGTGACTTCCACAAGTCTCTTTCCCACCTATACCTTTGCTTCAAAGTTCCAACAATCATCACCTTCTTCATCCTCTCTCGTGACCATTAAATTGTCTAATCATAAAATAAATTATTTATTTGAGATTTGTATATTATTTTTGTAGTGAGAAAGAATAAGAAAAAGGAGTACCACACATGTTTTGAAGCCGTCTTTTAGTGTTTACGTGCTCGTGAACTATATCATGTCTCTCACTCGTGAACTTCATTAATGCACACAACATATCATTCATTATGTTTCAAGCAACTAAATAAATAAATAAATAAATTATTAAACAATGAGATTTCAAACTTAACCAAACAATTGCTTATAAATAGATTCCCTTTTGTCTCTTGTTAATTTTCCTTAACAACAAAAATGTTAATATTAATTAAAAATTAAATCTGTTAATTGTAGGGTCACGTTTTCATTTTATGATCCAATAGCACCACTATCATATTCATTTGAAAAAGAAGAAGAAAAAAAAAAAAAACCAACTAAGTTTGGATTTGCATTATTGATATGTATTTACCAACTTGCTTTTTGTTTTTGATGATTGATCCAAAAGATATTAATTACTTTCATAAGTTAAAGGCTTATATTATATTTGACAAACTGTTGGCGGTTTTATGCCATGTTTAGACAAACACTTTAATTTAATTATAGCAAATCATGGTGCTATAGCAAATCAGCCGGATAAAGTCATATTTGAAAATGATTCTCAAAGGGTGATTCAGGCGATTCATTCCAACCATAGTGGAAATTTTGAATTTAGTGTGATTATCTTATCTATACAGAGATTGTTACAATGTTATTCAAACTTTGAGGTTAAGTTTATTAGACGCCAAGCGAATATGGTTGCCCACTCGTTAGCGAAGGCGGCCAATTCATGGTCTAGGCCGTAGCACTTTTAATGTACCTCCTTCTTGTATCGAAAATATTCTTATTAATAAAAGGCGTTAATTTTGTTTTGGTAAAAAAAAAACATAAATATTTATTATTCTAAGTGCTTATTTATAAATTATTTAATTATATAATAAAAAATAAGTTATAACTAAAATTTATTTTTTTTATAAAAATTATTAACTATATTCATAAATTATAATTTTATAAATAAACTTGGAAAAATTTTAACACTTCCCTTCCTAACAACATAGAATCTAAATACAAATATAACTATATATTTATATTAAGAAAATTTCTTTAGCCACCTCCCTATGGGGGTCACCCCCAGCGAAAATCCCAAAATACCCCTGCTTCGGAAATGAACTTCCGAAGCGCTTTTTTTTATAAAAAATTTCCATAATTCGGAAGTTCATCTCCGAAAACACCTCATGGGGGGTGTCTTCGGAGATGAACTTCCGAAAACACCTCATGGGTGAATTCGGAAGTTTATTTCCGAACTATGCAGAAACTGTGTTTTTTTTTTATGTTATTTCTTAAACAGTCTCGCATTTTAATTAAACGCAAACGCCAAATAAAATAAGCAACAGATAAACAGAAAATACTAATACGATAAATAAAATCCAAATAATATATACAAGCCGAACCAAATAGTAATAGTGTGCGCAATATACAATCCGAAAACAAAAAACAAATAAACCCGACCAATACTGGATGTGCCTAACCCTCTCACCCTGAGCCCTCCTCTGCCGCCTGTACCCCGCCGCACGGCCCGCATCAGTGACGATCGCCTCCATCACGGCGACTGCATCTGGACCGCCCTGAAGAACGACACCCCGATCCAAGGCGTCCTGCCCAAGCATCTCTATCCGCTGGCAGATCGGAAGGAGATCAATGGCGTGGTCATCCTCGGCCTGCTGGTTCTCCAGGATCTCATCATGTGCTGGCCTAGGAGCGCCGGGAACGTCGGGTCTCAGTAGAGGATGGGACACCCGGTAGAACCATGTGACGTACCCCTCCTCACTGTGCCAGTCCTGTGTGACCCGAGTGAGACGGTACTCCTGCGGTACCACATGATGCTGCCAGTCCTCCCATATGGCAGTGAGCTGCACTCGGGTCACTGTGTCGGGAGCTGCCTCAAAGGGTGACCTGGGTATCCGCTGCACGAATCCGAACTGAGGCATGCACCGCTCAGGGAGATACCGGACCATGATGCCGGTCCCGCATGCCAACCAGCCTGAATATAGAGCAATGCCGTCAAAGGGGACAACCTGAGCGTAGTCGACGAACGGCCTCCAGGTGACGTCGCCGTGCATCGTGCGGTCCAAGTACAGACGGTATGGTCCTACCGCATCGTTCCCCCTCTGGAGAGCGTATCTGGCGGCCCTGGGCATGGCGTCCACGTACGCAGGATCGATGTGAAAGCCGTGGATGCTGGAGAAGTAGGAGATGATCCAGCTCTGAAACAGAAACACGATAATGTATTAAAAATAAATACGAAACATAAATAAATAAATAAATACGATAATGTGTTAAAATAAAACGTACCGTAAGCAGTGTGCAGGATCCGACCAACTGCCTCGTCCTCCAGTTGGAGGCCTCATTCAGCTTCTGGTAGAGGTATGCCAGAGTAGCTGCCCCCCAGTTCCACTGGTGAACGGTATCCAGGTCCATGAAGTAGCGGAGGTAGGTCACGTCGATGTACCTGGCACTCTTGTCCACAAAGCATGCAGCGCCTACCACATGCATGTACCAGCACCGGAGAGCGCAGCCGCGGTGATACTCTGTGAACAGCTGGTTACCCTCACCCTCAGCATCGGCAGCCGCGTCCAGATGGTGGTCAAAATAAGTGCTCAGTGTGGTGAACCGGACATGAGGCTCAGAAGTCGTGGCGCACTCATAGTGAGCAACCTCGTGCTCCATGCCCAAGTAGAGCATCATCCACTCAATGGCCTCCACCCTCTGGATCTTGGAGTGGGTCAACAGCGGCCCCCTAATCGGCAGGTGGAGAAGACACTGCACGTCGTGCAAGGTGATCGTCATCTCCCCAACCGGCAAGTGGAAAGAGGACGTCTCCTTGTGCCAGCGCTCCACAAATGCCCCCTGCATGCCGGTGCTGATCGTGGTGTACCCCGTCATGCAGAGCCCGCTGAGCCCTGAACCTCGCACATGGTCGTTAAACCACTCAGCTGTTGGTTTAAACAGACCGAAAATCTTGCGGGCGTGGTTGACCATTTTCAGCGGCTCTCTCTCCTGTTACAAAAAAAAACAAATAAGCGACATATATTAAATAAGCGGACATATATTAAATAAGCGACAAATAAACGGTTAGATTATAAAAAATGGTGACAAATAAACGGTTAAATTAAAAAAATACCTCTCCCTCCCAGATCCGCCGAGCGACGTGATCGTGGTAGTGAATCAGCACGGAAGTGTCAAAGGGCCCTCCCGGATAGCCATCCTCCTGCTCATCCTCCTCCCCGGCTGGAGGGTCAACATCCGGTACACCCTCCGGCTCGTGGTATGGCACTGGCACCTCCTGCTCCTCCTCCTCCTCCTCCTCTCGCTGGCGGGAAGAAGATACCCGAGCCAGCCGACTCCTAGATCCTGAAGTAGATGTACCTTCTCCCACGTCCACGGGAACTCGCACACGGCGTCCCCGGCCCTGCCCCCGTCCCTGGGTCGACGCCAGCTGCGCCGCCACCCGCTCGCGTCTAGCCGACGCAGTCTGAGACTCTCTCCCCTGTCTGATGCGTGCTGGTTGGTTGCCTGACATGTTCCTGTAAACAATCGAAATCGATTAATATGCGAGACAAATGAAAAAACAAAAAAAATGCACTTCTGATACAGTTCGGAAGTTCATTTCCGAAACTGGGATGGAGGTGTTTTCGGAAATGAACTTCCGAAACACCCCTGCGCAGAGCTTTTTTGCAACCTACAATGGCAGACCCCAAAATCAAACTTTAAACTTATGTCTACACATTCTAAACATCCAAAATACCAATACAAACCTAACCTAATACATATTTTCCTATTTGTAAACACCCTAATATCAATTTTAAGCATAGATCTAAAACTCAAAATGCTTACCGATTGAAGAGGTTGGAGTGCTTTTTAATGTAGTATAGGAAGCTTGTTGGAGCCTTTGATGTTGCCTTGGAAGTCTTTGAACAAAATTTCGCCTTTGGTGTTGTTTGATGTTGAATTAGGGTAAATGAATGGGGGAGGGGGAGTGTTTTGTTAAATCTGCAGAACGTGTCTTATTTCGGACGTTCATTTCCGAAATGCTATTTTCGGAAATGAACTTCCGAAATAAGACAATTTTTTTTAAAAAAAAGGCGCTTTCGGAGATGAACTTCCGAAAACATCTTTTTCATGCATTTCGGAAGTCCATTTCCGAAGTCAGGGGTAGTATGGGGTTTTCACCAGAGGTGGACTAGAAGGTAGGGAGGTGGCCAAAGAAATTTCCTATATTAAAATCATGACATATTCTAGGAATAGGAGAAAGCAAATCAATTATATATTACAATAAACTCTATTTTGCAAAACAAAAAATGGTTGATAGGTTGAAGATAATCGCGCTAAAAAGACTTCTAGTATCATAGTTGAGGTTTTTAGCAATCAAAGATGAAAGATATATGTAAAGTTAATATTTTAACGCTCAATTCAGAGATGATATAATATACATAAAAATGAGTAAAATATTTGTATCTGATTCAACACTTCACTTATATAGAGGTGACAGTTAAAACCACCTGATTGATTTGACTTAAACTATTGATGACAGTTAAATGCATATCAACAATTGAGATGAGAACATAAATTATGTTCTTATGTGATGTTCCAGATTAAAAATTTACTTGTACGTCGATTCAATTGAGTGTTTTGATTGGATTGAATTGGTTTTATTGGACCTCTGCCATCCACAAACAAACTCTAAAACCATATAAACACACTTCTTGAAACGTAGAGATGAAGAAAGACATTTTTGTTTTTGTACCCCTACCTTAATAAATGCAATTGTTTGTAGCAAATGTGCTACTGTGGAGCTAGTGCAACTTCTTGCTAGCACAAAGTTTTGTTCACGGATATTTCCACAATTTGAATCTGAGAATGCAATAAAAAAACATATTTATAATATTAAAATTTGCACATGAATTCAGTCCAAGAATTTAGATGCAATCTGACTTAAAATTTTATCTTATTTTATTGCCATCATATTATTGTTATAGTTTGTGGTGCATGTGAATTTTTAGTGGATATTGTCCATGTGAGTGATCTTCAAGTTCTTATTAAATTAAATAAAACTATTTAAAAGGTAAAAACAAAGTGTTTTTTGTCTTTATTGTTTTGTTTATATGTTATGTCCTTGCCATTCCTTATATGTAGGTAATGAAATACAAAAATCCATATTAACAAAATGTGTTCACGGATATGAGTTTGAAGCCATAAAGTTTTTTTGCTTCACCGAAAGATTCATTGGAGGAAAATGCAAACAACTTTATCTATTAATTCTTTGGCCTCTTGGCCTATAATGAAGCTGCATTACCCTTATCTCAAGGCTGAAAATGAGACACACAAAAATAAACACCTCATTTTGGTTATGATTGATTTACACTATATGCTCATCCATGTGCACTTTTTGGTTTCTTTAGGTTTATGATATGGAATGTTCATTTTGTCATTTAGATCAAAGTTTCTATAATAAGTACTATAGATTTTTAAAAGGGGTATTAATAATGAGAAAAACTTGCAAAAATAATCAAATTAGGTGTATATGCTTTTTGTAATGTTTGGTTTTAGTTGGGAATGGGTAATACTAATCTTATGTAAAAAATGTATGACCAAAATCATTTTTTTGTGTGAAGATTTTCGTAATGTTACATTGAAGCTCGTGATTTTTTGCTTTCCTACACCTGGACAAACATATGCTAAAGTGATTGGTCATACTGTAGAGAAATTAGGAGAATGAAATAGGGTGGTCCAAAAGCCAGAGAGAAAGAACTCAAGATAACATATATAATACAAAACTGGACCCTTACATTCACACACAGAACTTTTATTTGTCATTGTCTTTGTAGTGATGTCTATCTATTCCATGGTGGAACCAATGTATAGGAATAAAGGTAGGAATGTGATTTTTTTTTGGGGGTGAGAATGGTAAAGTTAACACTCCAACGTAAGTTAATGAAGCATTCAAAAAAATAATTTAGAGTGAGAGTGAAAGAGATACCTGAAACTGACGCGTGTGAAACTTATATAGGGTGAGCAGTTAAAGTTTCTTACGATTAACCTGATGCATTGTGTGGATCTTCGTTTATTAGATCTAACGTTGGGAGATAGTTCTGAAGATGGGATCGACTAGTCCGTGCTTGGTTGAGGTCTCACTTATTCCCTGCTTGTTTCCCGTGCCTTGCATTTTGGACCCCATGATTGGGCCTATGCCAATGGGCATTTGTGAACGACATGGAGTTGTCCCCCTAACCCTTGTTAATATTTGTTGAAGTGAGGGATGTGTTGCCCAGGCTAATCTTGACTATTTATCAGGTTTTCGAGTTGGCCTCTAGTTGAAGGAAGTGTAAAGATTTTGAGGGGAAGCCAATTTCATTGGGAACGTGTGTGTTTGAAAAGTGCCAAATTGTAGTTATTATTAGTAGTATTTTGTGGCCCTTTAATCTATTAGATTGTTCCTTTTGATTTCTTTGTCAAAACCTTAACTTTAGTGTAAATAATAGCTTTATAGTTGTATCATGTAAATATAGTATAGATTAATCATTTTTTATCTTATTTTGTAGGATTCTTTGCATGGTTGAAACATTGGGCATTGGAACCACAAATAAAGCTTCAAGATGCATTTTTGGAAGAAAATAAGGAGCTGCAGAGCGAGCTAAGCACAGTGCAGCGCGCTAGAAGGCTTCCACGCAGAAGGAGGCGCGCTAAGCCCCAAATTAGGCGCTTAGTGTTGTTTAAGGCAGTTTAAGTGCAATAAGTGGATCAGCGCTAAGCGCGTCCTATTTGGGCTTGGCGTGGTCTGCGATTTTTAATTTTTATAAATAGAGTTCTCATCATATTTTTTAGGGGTGGCCCTTTTTTTACAGTAGGATTTCACCAAATTTTTGTGGGTGCTCCAATTTTAGGGAGAAAACCATAATTTTGGGGTTGAGATGCTTGGAAATTAACAAGGGAGGTTAAATCTTGAAGATTGGAAGTCGGATTCGCGTCGATTGTTGAGACATCAAGGTTAAAGATGGTTCATCTTCTCTCTTCTCGCTGTATGAAACCTTTTCTTGTTGAGATTTGGGTGATTTCACCATAGTTGTATGTATTTCTTTTAAACTTTGTATTGTGAACTTTGTTTTGATTTAATATAGATGTTAATCTTCTTTCATAACCTATTTGATTTGTATTGAGAAATATGTTTCAAACTATTGATCTAAGATTTGTTATTTATCGATAACCAGATACTAGACATAGATTTGGGTGTTGATATTCACTTTGTAAAGGATTTTCATGTTGCTTGTTGTTTGATTTATTGAGACGTCATATGTTAAACAACAAGTATAATCTTGCAACTCTGCGCTAGACATAAACTATGTTGAAAAGTGGTATGTGATTATAGAGATGATTAGCTTTATATACATGCTTAGATTAGGAGAATGCATATTGTTATAGGTTTTTATTGATCATGGGGTTATGTGTAATTTTTGCCTAACTTAGTATCAAGGACATCTTTACCTCTGTTAGTTTCTAAACGCTAGAGATAGCTTTAGGTTTAACATTCGCAAGAGTATTAATTCTTAATGCTTCATGTTGTTTAGTTGCGTGAGACATCACCGATGAGACAACGTGGTAGAACTCTCGTAAATGCTACAGACATGAACACTAATTGTTGGAACAAAAAATGTCACTAGAAAGAGGGGTTTGAATAGTGACCCCTTTTTTCTTTTAAAAATAAGTTGAGTAGTTAAAGGTGGTAATAATAAGTAAGAAAATAATAAAGCATAAAACACATAGTACTTTATACTAGTTCACCAATTGGTTAGTCCAGTCCTCACTCACAGTGAAATTTTGTTATACCTCACACTATTATCCTTAAAGAGAGATAAAGGTGATATTTCTTACAAAGCCTCAAAAGGCTAACACTTACTAAAGTTTTCTCCACTCTAGATTTGACTACTCCTTTTTTCCTTCTAAGATTTTATATCTCTTGAGGATATATAGAATGAAAGATTTTGATACAAAGTTAATTCACTATATGGCAATGATATAACTTTCCCTTTTGAAGAGAGCTTCTAATCGTTTAAAACTTATGAAGATTTGTGTGATTGATATTTTCTTTATTTTCAATGGATTCCCTTTCAGAATGTTATGGTGATGTATTTATAGCCACGTTGATAACTAGCCGTTTGAGAGTGCTGAGCTGGAAATGTACTTTGAGGTTTCATGGGTTGTGTCCTTTGAGTATATGGACTCTTGAAAGTCACTATACATAAATTTTTGAATATATTGGAGGAGGAAGTGGCCCACATGTTTTCTTTTGTTTTGAGTAGTGAATGTTCTTGAATGTTATTTGCAAATACTCAAGTCAAATTGATATATTCTTCATAAACAAAATCATATGAGAGTTACTGTCGTGGATGACCTGTCTTTAAGACATAAAGAACAAACTTGAAGAGGAGTTAGAATAATAGTTTGTTGTCCCCAAAACAAGAGATGTTTCAACATTCTCCCCCTGTAAAGAAGATGATGTATTTTTTTCGTGGAGAAAATTGTTTTTATATTTTGCTCCCTCTGAATATAAGCGTTTATGATTTAATTTTGTTGAAACATGTAGCTTGGTTGAGACTAAAACATATAATACAAACATTTCCATATCTTAATTCATTACATAGTGAGTTTGACAAAAGAGATAGGAATAAACTAGCTATTTGGATAGACAACCAAGACACATCAATTAAAACTTAATAAAACTTAGCAGAAGATAAAAACATATAACAAAAAATAGAAAACAAAAATATCTCAGACTAGTAATACTTTCCCTTTTGACATCAATAAAAAGAAGGGTTCAAAAGACACCAATAATTACTCCTCATTGTCAGAGTTGTTTGCAAAGGCTTGAAGGAAAGGGAACTCAAATGAAAGAATTTTCGGTGGTGGGATGAGAGGGAATGCAGCTGGTAGGAATAGTTTGGAGTATTAGTAAAAAAAGGCTTGATTTTGATGACTAATGCTTACAATGGCTCTCTGGAGAGCAGAGAGGTTGTCCTGTGAGGAGCTTGCAATGGTTTTATTATCAGCTTTGAAGGGATGGAAGGTGGTGTTGTCTTGATTTTCAAAAGTGTTTTTGAAAAAGGATGAGTTGAGAAAACCAAAAGGTTCCTGAGTAGAGGATCCATGAGTGGTGTATTTTGGAGTTGAATCACATGAATCATAAATAGGAGCTGGTCCTATAAAATCATTCAAAGTGTTTTCAAATGAAGAGTCAACTCTCTAAGGAGAGGAGAACAAAGCAAAAGAATTCTGAGTGAAGACTGAGCCATCATCAGGCTGGATGGTAGGAGGAGTGGAGTAAGTGTTTTGATGATGAGAGGGTAACAAAGAGTACAATGTCTCAGTATTTGGATCAAAGCAACTAGAGTAAGGTATAGATTGACAGTGGGTGAGAGTTTGATGTTCGGAGAGGAGCATGTCAAGGTTATCATTAATATCAGCTAGAGATTGTTGAGAGGCTAAATTTAGATCAATTTCAGGTATACGAGAGGAGTCATGTGACTCTCTAGGTGAGGGGTTAAACACCGGAATTTGATCAGATGGAGGAATGAGAGGAATGGATAACTCAACACTAGTGTTTTCAGCAGGAGTAAAAGGTGAGGTTGGAGAGACAAACTGATTTTCCTCAGCATTAAAAGTTTGGTCAGGAGGAGTGATAAATGAGGGGATGGGTGAGGATACATCTTGTGGAAGAGGAGGCTCCATAACATGTTCAGATTGAGTAGTTGAATCTTGTTCAACTATAGGAGACATATTTTATTCAGCAGGTGGGGACAGATTTCTGTTAAGATCACTAGAGACTTCAGCAACCGATGGAATAGACACTTGGGGTTCAATTGAAGAGTTTCCAGACACGACCTCCTCAGAAAAATTTTCTTTTTCAATAGTAGGGTTATTTGAGGTTCTGAATTTCTTTTTTGGAATGGAGACTTTTGGTTGACATTTTCGCTTCTGAGGGTTTGGAAGAACTTTGATGTTCATTTTTCTTAGTCTACTTCCATGAATGGATCCAACACCCTTAAAGGACGTTTCTTCTTCAAGAGGAATATTAAAGTACTTGAACACTAGGGTCAACAACATACCATATGGAGCACTACGACCTTTCTTACGAGCATGTTTCATAAAGTTCAGAATCAAGAAACCTAAGTGAAGAGGATGACGTTTTAGAAGATGAAAGATTACCAGAACATCATATCCAGAAAATTTTTCAATACTTCTAGCATGAGGGAGGATATTGTGAACAAATATTTTGTGAAGAATGCGAGGGATTGGCTTAAGACTTGATGATACAAAGGGTTTAGTAACATCAATAAAGAGGTCTAGGTATATGCTATTAAGATCAGTGTCGTAGGTACCCACCCAATCTTTTGAAAAAAGGTAAGTTCCTGAATCCTAGATTTCAAGTATTTTACAGATAAGCTAAGGGGTTAGGGTTATGGTTATACCTTTGAGAGTTGCCTTTAGCACCATATCGGAGTTGTCATACTCTATTGCAGCGTAGAAGCAACGAACAAGTTTAGGGTAGGTGTCAACGTTTAAGGTTAACATTCTCTTCCAACTCTAAACAAAGATAATCTCTTCAATGTTGTATCCTCTGGTGGTGAAACTTTCAAAGTGCATAAGTTTTCCATAAACAACACTTTTGTTACACCATTTGGAGTTGAAAGAATAAAGGGTTTGATTGTTGGAAAAAATGAGGTTCTGGGAAGGATCAACTTCAGTATCTTCTGGACATAGCTCGCCATCAGATTCATAAGAGTTGTCTTTGGTTGATTTTGAGGTTTTTGACTTTAAGAGTTGTTTAGATTTACGCACTCCTGAAGTATCAGGGGGTTTGTTTTTGATGGGGAATCTCTTGGAGCATTTGTGTTAGTGGGAAGAATGAACGCAATTGGTTGTTCATCAAGAACGTTGGAATCAGTTTCTTGGGATGAAGACATAGTTTAGGAGAGAAAGAATACAGAGAATTTTGAAAGACTTGATTTGAGATTGGGAGATGAAGATATGAATGAGAAATAGAGAAGTGAGGGAAGGATAAGTATAGGTGTGGTGTCGTTTTCTTTTACCTCCCCGTTTCACTTGGGAGGACGGCACGCTAAACCCTTCACGCGAAATTTGGAAGGAGAATGCGCCCGTGGTGGGATGAATTTTATTTCAGTTCTTCCTACGATATCACACGAACTTTCTTATTGGTCCTACGAGTAGGAAAGGGAAAAAAAGATCTCAACTAAACCCTAGGAGGTTTGCTAAGTGTGGGGATTTCACCTAGACTAGAAATTCTGGAGTCCGGGAGGTCGGTTATACATAGGGAAGTGTTTAAACACCCTACATATCTGTAGTACTCTACAGGAACCTTCTCTGTGTCATTTGTGATTGTGTTTGCTGCTAATGATTAGGAAAGTTTCTCCTTTGTGTTAGGAGAAGGAATTGATTTGATTTGAAAAGACAGACAGACAGACTGACTAACTATTTTTGGTATTTTATTAGCTCGCTGAGATTCCTTGTGAACCTCATGCCTACATATCCCTAGTGGAAGTCAGAGCTTAATGTAGTTCGGGGAACTAACTAGGGAAATTACTTGTTTTTTTGTGCCTTGCTTGAAGCTCAAGGTTGAAGCTTGGAATTAAATCTCTGTTTACAGTAAAGAGACATGAAATCATCTTTACAGAGAGGTATTTATACTATTCTACCACAAACATTTAAAGGAGTGACAGAATAACTGGATTCATTTCATTCAAGAGGGGGACCTTACTTGTGTGTGCAAGTATGCCAGTCAGATGCCTCTTAAATGAAAGAAAGATGCTCGTCCAAATTAGGGAAAGTGTACAAGTCTGGGGATGTGCCAGAGCATGTCTTTCAGAGTCCTAAATGGGAGACTTTGATTGGAATTGAAATTGAAATGTTTGTTTGTTTGAATGTGGTAGAGTAGTAAAAATATCTCTCTATAGAGATAAGCTATGTCTATCTACTGTATAAAAGATTTGACTTTAGCTGGCTTGTATGAGGCCCAAGCTTGAGGCTTTTTGATTGATTAATTAATATTATTGACTCTGGGAGATGACTCCACTGGGGATTAATTACAGGGTATTTTTGTGTTCTGTACAAAGCCCAGAATTGAGGCTGACTCTTATTTAGGGATACTCTATTTGTGTGCATTGTACAAAGCCCAAGGTTGTGGCTAACTGTTGAGGATAATTGAATGAATGACTCTATTTTATGTGCCTTGTACAAAGCCCAAGGTTGTGGCTAACTCTAGCTAGGGAAAACATTATTTTCTGCCTTGTACAAAGCCCAAGGTTGTGGCAGACTCTTAAATAAATGAATTGAGTATGGATGACTCTAAGGGGAAAAGATCCTAGGTGTTAGGAATCTTTAACACATGAAAGTATGGTTTATCTGCCTTGTACGAAGCCCAAGGTTGTGGCTACTGAATGATGAAGGACTCACTGGGGAGACTCTATTATCTGCCTTGTACAATGCCCAAGGTTGAGGCTGACTCTTAACAGGGGAGTTTTATTGTTTGGGTGCCTTGTATGAAGCCCAAGGTTGAGGCTAACTGTTTTTGTTGGTTTTAACTCTATTGAGGAGATTTTATTTATTGAAAGACTTTTTTTCTTTGGAAGCTAACCCTTTCCAGGGATTTTGACTCAGCTGGTGAATTTGTCTGTTAAAAGACTGACTTTATCATGTTTTTTGGAGGCTGACCCTTTCCAGGGGTTTTGACTCTTTTGGGGAAATTATCTCCTAAGAGAAATGAATCTTTATTTTTTGACATTTTTTATTAATTGACTTTGGAGGCTAACCCTTTCCAGGGGTTTATATTAAGAATGAAAGAATGTGTGGAAGCTAACCCTTTCCAGGGATTTATTGAAATGGAGGTTGATTTTAATTGACTTTGGAGGCTAACCCTTTCCAGGGGTTTTGACTCTTTTGGGGAAATTATCTCCTAAGAGAAATGAATCTTTATTTTTTTGACATTTTTTATTAATTGACTTTGGAGGCTAACCCTTTCCAGGGGTTTATATTAAAAATGAAAGAATGTGTGGAAGCTAACCCTTTCCAGGGATTTATTGAAATGGAGGTTGATTTTAATTGACTTTGGAGGCTAACCCTTTCCAGGGGTTTTGTTGAAAATGAAAGGCAGAAAGATTATCTAATGGAGACTTCTTGTTTAAAGCCCAAGATGAAGGCTGACTCAATGCTGAGGATGACCCAAAGCATGGATCCTAGACTCTGCTAAGGAAGATTGATGAAGATAAGGGTGACAGAGACTGTCCATGTCTCTCATTCCAAAAGGTGTACTCAATGCAAAATTGAGACAAACTTAGCTTGTTTAAAGTCTGGTTTAAATTGGAAGAAACTCACCAGGGTAGGCTAAAAGGTGGCTAAAGACCTGTTCCTATGTTTATAAGAAACCTGATGGGTCCTTGTATACAAGCTCAAGAGGAAGCTGGAAATGCTTTTAAGAAGCCTGTGGGTCCTTGTACAAAGCCCAAGAGGAGGCTAATCGAGGGTCCTTGTTATAGCACAAGAGAAAGCTATGTAGTTTTGAACTTATTTTGGCTCTAAGCAAATGGGTAAGAGGTTTCACCGGGAATAATTCCTCTTTGGGTGGATGTGTCCTATTTATTTGGATTCTAAGGTTTTTGCCAAGATGTTTCACCGGGAATAATTCATCTTGGGGGTTTGAACTACAGATCTCTAATTAGGAAAGAGCCTTCACCGGGAATACATTCTCAATCCTAGGCCATATTCCTATAATATATATATATGGTTTAACTGTCCTAAGGTTTATACTCAAACGTAGTTCTAAACTAATATATGCACAGTTTATATTTGACAGTAATTTAAATAAAGACTGTAAATTGAAAGCTTGTAAAGCCTAACCTGGATGGAGTGGAGGCCATTGAAGAAGTATGTACAGAGCCTCAACAGTAATTTTTGTTGTTTTGTTGATGACAGTTGAATATATGATAAACAGTTAATGGTTTTTTGAAAACAGAAGAAGTGAAGATGGACAAAGGTCACATAGGTATCTGAAGAGTTTCACCGGGAATAATGCCCTTCAAATACCAGAAGAATGTTTTGAAAACAGAAAGAAGATTTTGAAAATACAGTTTTGAAAACAAGCTAAGAAGAGAAGGTTTTTGGGACTTACACTCTATTAGAGGCCCAGTACTTTACAGTACTGGTGTAAAAGCAATTGAAAATGATTTTGAATGATACAAGGTTTTGTTGTTTGAAAACCCTCATCATTTGATTTATTCGGAGATTGAAAACAGTTTTGAGAATTGACAAAAGTCAACTTAATTAAAGTAAAAATAAAGATTTTTTACTTAATTAAGACCTAAACAATTAGGGTTTTATCATAAACTTTATTTACAAAATGATTTAGGTTAAAACAAAGTGAAAATATGTATTAAAGTATTTAAGAAAACACCTAAAACATACTATTTTAAACCTAATAAAAATACATGAAATAAATAATATTTTTATGATTTTTTTTTATTATTCACAAAATAGATATGTTAAATAAAAAGTGTGTGAAAAATGAAGTGAAAATGATTTAATTTGATAAGTGAATTAATTATGTGAAGTTGTGAAGAAAATGAAAAGAAAAAGTGATAAAAAAAATATTTTGGCCTCACCATGGTTTGAACCCACGCCCTTGAAGCCAACAATCAAAACACACACCAACCAGCTAACGCGCGCATGGTGTTATAGAGGGCATTTCATTGCAATATGTGTGTTGTCTAGTGCATAGAGT
This sequence comes from Vicia villosa, assembly GCF_029867415.1. Lineage (NCBI taxonomy): Eukaryota > Viridiplantae > Streptophyta > Magnoliopsida > Fabales > Fabaceae > Vicia > Vicia villosa. The sequence continues at coordinate 7,541 of NW_026706320.1, read as the reverse complement.
GGGAAAAAGAAAATAAAATCAAAAGGTCTGAGGCGAGGGGGATTCGAACCCCAGACCTTGGGCATGAGGAGACTAAGAGCGCATGTGTGGCCACTAGGGCAAGTTATTCATTCGTTAAGGAAACGCCTATCATTAAAAATAAAACAAACTTCGCTCAGAGATTTGAAAAATGGCGCCACCCTCCATCTTCGTCTTCAACCTCAAGCTCCATCAATTCAAATTTCTGAACTCTCTCAACTCTCAACCATTTGCAATGATGTAAACATGAAACTTGCTCTAAATTCACTCACGATTCTAAATATGTAACTAACATGAATTAATATTAACTACATCTAACTAATTTACCAGAAATCGTGAAGAACCCTAAAATTTCAAAATCAAATTAAATGACTATACTGAAAGATAAATGGATGATGATAGAGGGTTTTCAATCCTCTGATGATGCTGAACAAGATAGAATCGAGCTATTTCACAAAGAGTACTTAAATTAGAGAAGTGAGGTTCAGAAACTTACCTCTGAAAATGGAGGTCGTGAGGATGATAGAGACCACCTGGGCTTGAATGAATGATCTCAATAGCTTCCCTGAGACTCAATGATGCTAACTGGATGCTTATTGTAGCCTGAATCCTTCTGAATTGTTCTATGGACCTCCCTCGATTTCAGCTTCAAGTGAACATGGAGGTTGTTGAATTTGGAGTTACAGATGAGCTGCAGCCATCTGGTTAGCTTCACTATGACCTGAGGAGTGTGCCTGGATGATTGGCTTGGCTTGAAACCTCCTGAATTGTTCTGTGGTCCTCCAACTGCAAGTGCTCCAAATGAGAGGTGGAGATGATGATTCTCCACGCCCATTAGTGTTCCAGAGGTTTGGATCACCTCCAAATGCCTCCCTCAATGTGTTTGAATACTTATTTTCAAAGAGAGAGCTTTAGTTTGAAGAATCCGAGTCTTCTTGCCAAAGGACCTTTGAAAAAACTAAGTATGAAGAAAGAAAAGAGAAAGCAAGAATTATGTTGCTTTGGTGTGTGTTTTGAATGAGAATGAGGCCTCTATTTATAGGCAAATGGATGCAGATCAATTGGCTGTGGTGAGCTTGCTTAGTGTAGTGAGTTTGGTTTCTTAGCCATGAAGAAATTCAAAGAATCTCCAAAATGCAATGATGCATTTTCGGGCTAGCTTCCCCTATCCATTGATCTTGCAGGATCTTAGGGAACATTTCTGATATGTAGCAAGTTTCTATTGGCTTAGGAGAAGATTCCAATTGGTGAATCATTGCTTATCATAAATTCTCAAAAGTAATGATTACATAATCACATGTTCTTGCTTTTGGGAATCTTCTTCAATCTTCATGCCATGGTGAAAATGAATGCATGGTATTGTTTCAGACATGTTATGGGTCGTGTAGCATCCATTCATGAAGCAAAATGCACAAAATTGCAAAGTTCCAATTTGCACATGACCTATAATTTTACTCCATGAGGCCAACTTTGAACAAGCATAACTCCTAGCTCAAATTGAATTTGGAGAAGGTTGAACACAATTTGGAAAGCCCTAAACATCTACTTCAAATCATTAGTTTATGTCTTCTTCAGAATCATTTGGGAAATTTGTGAAAAATGAGCCCAAAGTTGGATGAAAACTAGGTTAAAACACTTAGAAAAATTTCTAAGTGTTTATGACCTAAACTTCAAAATTTCCAAAACTTCATAAATGGTTGATCTTTTGAAAAAAGTTCCCTTGTAAGATGTTGTTTTATTTTGCAAGATCTACAACTTTCATGTTGGAAGTTTTTTGAGTTGTGTAGGTGAAATTTTGAGTTCTCATCATGCCTTCAAAAACCCTAATTCCCGACTTTTTGTTCCTTGATGAATTTCTTTGAATTTCTTTGGTCAAATGACTTTGACATCCATATATTGATGATATTGATCTTTGAAAATCATTATTTGACCAAAAACCTTAAAAGTCAATGATGATCCTTCACAGTTGACTTTTCCCTGACAAAGTGAATTTTTGGGCTTTTGTGTAGAAACAAGATCTTCTCTTCAAATGAATGATGTAAATGGATTATATTGAGGTAGTAGAGATTCTTGAATCATGTCTTGAGTTTTGGATTCATGCCCTGATTAAAAGTCCACTATCTTGGTGAATTAGGTCAAAACCCTAATTTGTCGACCATGTGAAAATAATGACTGTAGACTTTGAATTGAAGTGTGATGTCCGGTGGATCTTGTAATATGAGATATTTGAAGATGATTGATGTCTTTGAATGATCCCCTGAGGTTTTTTAGGGCTTCCCAAATGTGATCCCTGATTTCAGTCCTTGATAGGCTCAAAACCCTAGTTTGGTGACCTGAGTAAACCTGTACTCAGATGACTGGATGTCTAATCAATCATAGATGAGAAAAATGAAGTCCTTGAGCCCCATGATTGTATTAGGGACTAATCCTTGTATTGATTGATCCTTTGCCTGAGCTTTCTTGTCTTTGAGCATCCTCGATTAGATACCAGATGGAGAAGTAACTGCTCTGGGAACTTGTCTTGACCTGATGAAAAATCCTGAAGATATGCCATCTCAGGGGGGTCAAAAATTAGGGTATGACAGATGCCCCTATTTAAGTTTCTTTTATCTGGAGGGAGAGAGATTGATATCTCGATCTTTCCGGCGTAAAAGAGACTTAAATATCGAGGAATGCCCGAATTTTGGGCGCTCCTGAGATGTTGTAATTGATAAAAATCTTTGTATGACTTGATCCCACTGTGGCACTTGGCGGGGGATGAGGAGACAAACTCCTGCAGAAATACTTGATGTGGATTCTGGCGAATGGATGGCAGTATAGGATGTGCAATCCTTCTTCTTTAACTAAGTGTTGATACTTAGAAAAAGGTGAACAACCTCCTCTCGTTCCGGATGTCCAAATCTCGAAACTGGTCTCAGTTGCGTTTGGACAATATCTCAGATAAAGAGAAAATCTCCAAAGGTCTGTTTCCTCATCAAACTTCTTACCAGCGCTTGGAGGTAAGATGCCATTTGACGGCTGTAGAGAAACTTCAAAGGTTTGTTTCCTCGTCAAACTTCTTATCAGCGCTTGGAGATAAGATGCCATTTGACGGTAGTAAAGAAACTTCAAAGGTTTGTTTCCTCGTCAAACTTCTTATCAGCGCTTGGAGATAAGATGCCATTTGACGGCTGTAGAGAAACTTCACCATCTTCCCTTTTGACTTGACGTCGTTGAAAGAATGTCATATGGCCTCATGATCTTTTGAGGGGCTAATGACTTTGTTTGAAGGCGGACGAACTGTTTTCGGGGTGAAAACTGCCATTCGTCAACTGATGCCTGGGGAATCAACGAACTGTTTTCCTAAGAGGAAAACTGCCATTCATCGACTCTGTGGGGAGTTAAACATCCCAGAAACAGACAAACTGTTCGAAGAAACTGCCATTTGTCGATCTCTTGAGTATTTAACAGACAAACTGTCTTTTCTTGGGAAAAGACTGCCATTTGCCAATTGCTAGGGGAGCAAACTGTCTTCTACTGGGAGAGACTGCCATTTGTCGACCCTGTCATGAAAGAAAGTGAACAAACTGTCTTCTGCTGAAAGAGACTGCCATTTGCTGACTTTGTTATGAAAGAAAGTGAACAAACTGTCTTCTGCTGAAAGAGACTGCCATTTGCTGACTTTGTTATGATAGAAAGTGGGCAAACTGTCTTCTGCTGAAAGAGACTGCCATTTGTCGACCCTGTTATGATAGAAAGTGAGCAAACTGTCTTCTGCTGAAAGAGACTGCCATTTGCTGACTCTGTTATGATAGAAAGTGAGCAAACTGTCTTCTGCTGAAAGAGACTGCCATTTGCTGACTTTGTTGGGGAATCTGAACTATCTTCTGGACGAAGACTATCATTCGCTGACTCCGCTGGGGAATCATTTGTCGATCTGCTGGGAGATTCTGAATTTTTCTTTGACAAGAAGTGGCACCTCTTGACCCTGCTGGGGAAATACCAAACCTGTAGGGAATTCCAAAATGTGAAGCAGACTATCTTATCTGAAGAAGGCTGTCGAATGTCGCTCTGCAGGAGATTCTCGGCTGAGGAATTCCAAAAGTGAACAAACTATCTCTTTGAGGGAGACTACCATCTATTGACTTGCTTGGTGAGATCCTTGTGTATGAACTGTTGTTTCGAAGGAAAAAGTTTCTCCGGAACTTGCAGGGGAAACTCGAGTTCATGCCTCAATGACTCAGGCATTCACAGGATCAAAGCTTGATTCGGCTATGCAATTATGATGTAATGTATGCATGAATATTATGATAAAATGTAAAGTGAATGTGAATAGAATTGTCGCAGATGTAAAATCCTAAGATGCGACTTGAATTCTTGTTGATCAGAAGATGTCCTCTTCTTGTAGTTCGAACTCTGTTGGGAATATCTGGTTATCAGTTGTCCGCTGTCCGAAGTAAGTAGTATGAATTGAAGTAAAGATCCGTCATCGGGAGATGTTCGCAAAGCTACCTCATGGGGAAATATTGGTTCCCGGAGTCTCAACCGTTCTCGGAGCAACTGTTTGCATTCTTCCTATTGTTTGTAAACCTTAGAAAGAAATTTCACCTTTATTTTTGCAAGTAAATTCATTTTATTTTATGAAAACATTTGTTTCAAGAAAATGACTGTTTAAAATTTAAAATGCATTCCAAGAAACTGAATAAGACTAGATTGCAAAGGAAAAGCACAAGGCTCAAATTATTATATATGGAATGGTAATCAGCCAAATGCTTGATTCCATGGAGTATTTACAAAGTTGGAAATTGGTAATTTTCGGGAAAAGGGCTACGATGAAACGTGACGACCGTTATCTTTCCCTTCCACTCCGAGTTGCGCTATATTCGTGCTTCGTAGAAGATGACCTACTGCTGATGAATACTCCGCTATGGATTTTGAATGATCAAGTTTGTCCTGAACACAGTTACTTGCCATATATCCCTAACTTTTGCGTAAACTACCCCTTTCGGGTTTTAAGTTTACCGGGATTGATTATTTATTTTTTATGTCTCTAACTTTTGCTTGAATCGCCCTTTCGGGTTTTCGATTCACCGAGACGCTCTTTTTTGCCTATGTCGCTCTTTGCGAGTTTTCAACTTAGCGAGCTGTTCTTTTATTTATTTAGGCGAAGTATTTCTTGACTGCGTCGACGTTCACAGGACGGGTGAATTCTTCTCCATCCATAGTCGTGAATGTTAAGGCTCCTCCTGAGAAAGCTCTCTTGACCACGTAGGGGCCGTCATAATTGGGAGTCCATTTCCCTCTCGAATCTGTGAGAAAAGATTGAATCTTTTTGAGTACAAGGTCGCCTTCTTTGATTGTGCGAGGTCGAACCTTTTTGTCGAAAGCTTTCTTCATTCTTTGTTGATATAGCTGTCCGTGGCATAAAGCTGTCATGCGCTTTTCTTCGATTAAGTTCAATTCATCGAATCTGCTTTGACACCACTCGGCTTCTGTTAATTTTGCCTCCATCAAAACTCTCATTGATGGAATCTCAACCTCTATAGGTAGGACTGCCTCCATGCCATATACAAGGGAGAAAGGAGTTGCTCCAGTCGAAGTACGTACTGATGTACGGTAACCATGAAGAGCATACGGGAGCATTTCATGCCAATCTTTGTAAGTGATGACCATCTTCTGAATGATTTTCTTGATGTTTTTGTTGGCTGCTTCTACAGCTCCATTCATCTTTGGTCTGTAAGGAGATGAGTTGTGATGTTCGATCTTGAATTCTTCACAAAGCTCCTTCATCATTTTGTTATTCAAATTTGACCCATTGTCAGTGATTATCTTGCTAGGAATGTCGTAGCGACAGATGATGTGATTCTTGATAAACCTGACGACAACTTGTCTTGTAACGTTTGCATATGAAGCTGCTTCAACCCATTTGGTGAAATAGTCTATGGCTACCAAGATGAAGCGATGTCCGTTGGACGCTTTTGGATCGATCATTCCAATCATGTCGATTCCCCACATGGAGAAAGGCCAAGGGGAAGAGAGTATGTTGAGAAGAGATGGTGGCACATGAATTCTATCGGCGTAGATCTGGCATTTGTGACACCTCTTTGCGTACTGGTAGCAATCTGACTCCATCGTCAGCCAATAATATCCTGCTCTCAGTATTTTCCTTGTCATGGTATGTCCATTGGTGTGAGTACCAAAGGAACCTTCATGTATTTCTCTCATGAGTATTTCTGCTTCCTTTCTGTCAACGCATCTGAGCAGAACCATGTCGAAGTTTCTCTTGTACAGAACATCTTCATTCAGGAAGAATCTACAAGCTAACTTTCTCAAAGTCTTTCTATCTTTCTTTGACGCCCCAAGAGGGTACTCTTGCTTTTGAAGAAAGTTCTTGATGTCGTGATACCACGGTTTGTCGTCGATGATTGCTTCTACTGTGAAAACATGAGCGGGCCTATCCAGGCGCATAACATCGATCCGAGGAATGTCATTCCAATGATTTATCCTAATCATGGAAGAGAGTGTGGCTAATGCATCAGCCAAGTTATTTTCTTCACGAGGAATGTGATGAGAATCTACCCTGTCGAAGAATGGTAATAATCTTCTCGCGTAGTCTTTGTAAGGAATTAGCCCTGGTTGGCGTGTTTCCCATTCTCCTTTGATTTGATTGATGACCAAAGCAGAATCTCCATATACATCCAAGTGTTTGATTCTTAGATCCATGGCTTCTTCGAGACCCATGATGCAAGCTTCATATTCGGCCTCATTGTTTGTGCATTTGAAAGTTAATCTGGCAGTAAATGGAATATGGGTACCCTGAGGTGTAACAATGATTGCCCCAATTCCTCGTCCATAAGCATTGACAGCTCCGTCAAAGATTAAGCCCCACTGGGATCCTATCTCAGGTCCTTCGTCTGGTAGTGGCTCATCGTAATCTTTCATCTTGAGGTACATGACGTCCTCGTCCGGAAAGTCGAAACTGGTTGATTCATGACCATTGAGTGGGTGGTGAGCCAGGTGCTCAGCTAGAATGCTTCCTTTCACGGCTTTCTGTGCGTGATACTCAATGTCATATTCTGATAACAACATCTGCCAACGGGCAATTCTCCCGGTTAAAGCAGGCTTCTCAAAGATGTACTTGATTGGATCCATATGAGAGATCAAACAAGTAGTATGTCGAATCATGTACTGGCGGAGACGCTTGGCAGCCCAGGCCAAAGCACAACACGTCTTCTCGAGCATGGAGTAGCGGGATTCACAATCAGTGAATTTCTTGCTTAGGTAGTAGATGGCATGCTCTTTTCTCTTTGTCTCGTCTTGCTGTCCAAGGACACAACCCATGGAATCTTCTAAGACGGTTAAGTACATTATCAAAGGTCTTCCTTCCACTGGAGGAGATAAGATGGGTGGTTCGAGCAGATATTCCTTAATGCTGTCGAACGCTTTCTGACAATCGTCTGTCCAGACGCAACTTTGATTTTTCCGTAGAAGTTTGAAAATAGGAGCGCAAGTTGCAGTCATGAGATATATGAATCTCGAGATGT